>NW_018253472.1:61453-71264 GCF_001263595.1 Phalaenopsis equestris
ATGTATATATATATATATATATATATATATATATATAGACAAAGATATATAGGCACAAACGAAACATTCATGTGCACGCATGTCTGTTTATTAAAACATAATTAAGCTATCATCGAACTGGACACAATCAAACTGGTATTATTTGTGTTGGCTTGTTAAATAAACGAGCTTATTAAATCGCTTAAACTTGTGTTAGTTGTCGAGCCAGACATGTTCAAACGGCTTTTTTTTTTCGTAGCACTAGCTGTTTCTCTCAAGATTGCAAGATGAAAATGTAGGTCATTCTTTCGTCATTTTCTCCACGTTTTAAATTCCCTTTGAATACAATTTGTTGCTCATACAAACCCTTGCTTTGAATCATATTTTCTTAGTAGGTTGCCAACTAGTTTGTTTCTTAGCAGAAGGTTTACATTACAGTATTTTTTTTTTTATTTTGAAAAAGCCTAAGTGCTAATATATTAAAGCGGAAAAGATAAAGAAAGGTTGTATGAGAGGGCTTGAAAGAAAGCTCAACTTATACAATACAACAAGGGACTGAATGATTGTCATATTGTCTGCGAGAATAGTGACTTGTTCAGATGTATCCTTTCGATGATCAATATAGTCAATAACTTGAAGCTGATCAGGAGGAGATGAAATCACTGCCTTTGGCGGAGTACTGTGTTTTTTTTGGTCTGAGTTGAGGGTGTAGATGGTGGCATTGAGAACTGGAATGACCGAACATACTACAGTTCGAACAATACGAAGAAAAAAACTCAATCACCACCTTTTGTCAATATCTATGATATTGTGTGCCCAGCCAAATTTTCTCAGAAGAGAATGAAGAGATCTCTTTCAACAAATATTCTGGCTTCAGATGGGTGGGAAATATTAAAAATAGGAATGTCCGTTTTGAGTGGTTTACCATAAACTGAGGCAATAGAGTACAATACTTTTTTAGTAAAATAATAAAATTTCAGACCGGAGAGACGAATCTAAACCGAAATGATTAATGGTTCCATCTGTGGGTCAAAATTCACAGATCATTTTAGAATCTTCATTGCTCTGTTATCAATCCATATTATTCTTCTAGCAAATAAGCGCTTGTAATCCTTTTCATTATTTAGTTGTATAAGAATGTGTCTTTCATCTAATAGTCCAATTTTCCACTCCCCAACAAGATGCATAAGTTCAATTCTTTACTAATCAACTCCATTTTGGGATGACCATACAAAAATTTTCCGACCAAATTCAGTCAACAGGAGGAAACAAGCTGAATACGAGCCCCCTGTTGATACGAGTCTCCAACCACCCTCATGTGTCTAACCACTTGATCCCACATTGCAACCACAGGGAACTTACGCTAGGCTGCATTGCCTAAGAGTCACGGCGAGCGACGTAATCGCTTGTTGCGACTCTTTGGTTGGCATTGCGAAATCAGTTCTAACTCCCCTAGGGTCATGGGTTTTAGCCTACTGGAGTGCATCTGCCTTGCAGCGCCAGATCGAGTGGTTAGGCATATGAGCATAGCTGATGGCTCGTATCATAGCCTCTGACCATTCTTTATATATTACCACAATTCTTTTATATTCACGAATAGAACACCCAAACTTTAATATTGACATGCGTACTATTTTAATCTTTAATATCCCATAAAAAATATTATTTTCAATTATTTGGTTAAAGTATTAGGTATGTAGTTGATAGCTAGCATAAAACTTGAAACAAATCATAACATGCATTCTTTTAATCATTTTGGAAGTGTCAAGACGTCCCCTGGCAGAGATGCGCTTTATGGACTAAGTACAGTGAAAAGTGTGCAAGGATATAACACTGTCAAATAAGCAAAGGGGTCCCACATTACAGACTGATGCAGATAAAGAGTTAGTCCATGAAATTATTGTTAGGATATAATCTTCAAATATAGGTACTCTCACTAGTAAATTAATGAAATTAGTTAATATTATGATTCATAGAAAGATAAATATCTTATGTGTTCAACAAACTAAATGGGTTGAAGAAAAGGCTAAATTGATAACTTAGGTCTTAAACTTTAGTATTCAGGTAAGGGTCGCACTAGAAATGGTATAGGTGTAATTATAGATAAGAGTTTGAAAGATAATGTATGAAAAATTAATAGAATTGGAGATAAAATTATAGTACTTAAGATAGATAAATTCTGAGATAACTTAGAAGACTAATACAAATTATATTTCTTGAAGAAAGAATTTTTATTGGAGATTTAAATGGACATCTCGGTAGAGTGTAGAGGATTTTAGAAATATTTATGGTGGCTACGGTTTTGGAGTGATTAATGAATAAGGTAGAGCTATATTAGATTTTGCTTTAGCGTATGATTTTGTTATTGCTAAGACTTTATTCAAAAAAAGAGATGAGCATATTATTACTTATAAGAATGTATCTAATAAAACACACATTGATTGTTTTCTTATGAGAAGAAGAGATAATTGAGAATGTAAAAGATTGTAAATTCATTCTAAGTGTGAATTTAAGTATTCAACAACGATTATTAATTCTAGATTTTAAGATGAAGAGTTGTAAAATAAAGAATATTAGGAATCATTGTCATAGAATTAGACGGGATACCTAAAAAACACAAATAAAATTATTTTTATGAGTAACATTCTAGATTTCAAAATTTATGATATTCATGAAGAGACAAATTCTATGTGGGATAAAGTAACAAATGCTATTAAACAAGAGATAAAAGTTATACTTTGAGAATCAAAAGAAAAAATCTCTATAAATAAAAATTAGTTGGTGGTAGAGTAATAATATGCAAAAAAAGATAAAATATAAGAAGTTATGTTGTAAAAATTGATTTAAATTTAAAAGCTTAGAGAATTGAAAGAAATATCAAACGACCTGTATGGATTTTAAGAAAACAATTTGTGATGTTAAGAATTCTGCTTATATTGATCTTTATAATATATTAGATACTAAGAATGATGAAAAAAATATGTATGAACTAGCTAAACAAAGAGAAAAGAAAAGTTAAGAATCAATTCAAATAAAGTGTATTAAAGATGAAATTCAAAAAGTGTTTTTGTTAGAAAAAATATCAAAAATAGATGGGTGAGTTATTTTGATAAACTTTTTAATGAAATTTCAGAATATACGATCGATCTTAGTAATCTTAATATCGTTAATGATAAAATATTTCATTTTTATCACCGCATTAGCAAAAAAAGAAGTTGAGGAAATTTTACAAAAAAAACAAATGGTGGAAAGTCTGTAGGATCTAATGACATCCTAATTGAAGTGTGGAAAAGTTATACTAGGAGAATCAAAAGAAAAAGTTTCTATAAATGAAAAATAGTTTGTGGTGGGATAATAATCTGCAAGAAAAGATAAAATATAAAAAGTTATCTTATAAAAATTGGTTTAAATGTAAAAGCTTTGAGAACTGGGAAAAATATCAAACGACCCGTAGAGAGTTGAAGAAAACAATTTGTGACGCTAAAAATTCAGTTTTTATTGATCTTTATAATAGACTAGATGCTAAGAATGGTGAAAAATATATGTATGAACTAGCTAAACAAAGAGAAAAGAAAAGTTAAGATTTAACTCAAGTAAAGTGCATTAAAGATGAAAATAAAAAAGTGTTTTTCTTAAAAAAAGATATCAAAAATAGGTGGGCGAGTTATTTTGATAAACTTTTAAATGAAATTTTAGAAAATACGATCAATCTTATGAATCTTAATATCATTAATAATAATAATGTTTTATCTTTACCTTCGGATTAGCAAAAAGGAAGTTGAGGAGGCTTTAAAGAAAACAAATGGTGGAAAGTCTGTAGGATCTGATGATATCCCAATTGAAGGGTGGAAATGTTTAGGAGACTTGGGAGTTTCAAGACTTACTAAACTCTTTAATATTTTTTTAAAAACTAAAAAGATGCTTGGATAGAGGAGTATTTTGATCCCTATTTTTAAGAATAAAGGCGATGCACAAGAGTGCGCAAATTTTAGAGGAATTAAGTTGATGTCATACTTTAAAGTTATGGGAGAGGGTAACTGAACATATTTTAAGACGTATTACAAAGATTTCTCATAATCAATTTGGATTTATGTCGGGCAGGTCTACCATGGAGGCTATATATTTATTGAAAGGTTTGATGGAGAAGTTCAGAGATAATGAGGAGGGTGTTGTTATGACTTATATTCAAGTCATTAAAGATATGTATGTATACAAAAGCTGTTACTGGTGTTCGAACATAAGGAGGATTGACCAAATATTTTCCTATTTCTGTCGGTTTACATCAAGGATCGGCTTTAAGCTCATTTCTTTTTTGCTTTAGTTATGGATGTTCTTGTTGGACAATTATAGGAGGATTTACCTTGGTGTATGTTTTTTGCTAATGATATCCTTCTTGTGGATAAGACGAGAGAAAAATCCAGGAAAAACTTGAATTATGCAGGTCTACCTTCGAGCCTGATGGCCGTCATTTGAGTAGAACTAAAACTAAATACATTGAATGTAATTTTAGTAGTAGTAGCTGTGTGATCAAATTATTAAAAGGTGTGAACGCTTTAGATATCTCGGGTCTATTATTCAAAGGGTTAGTGATATTGATGAGGGTGTTATTAGTAGAATTCAAGTTGGTTGGTTGAAGTGGAGGTATGCTTCGGGCCTATTGTTTGATAGAAAAGTACCAGTTAGGTTGAAAGAAAAATTTTATAAGATGGTGGTGAGACCTGCAATGCTCTATGACGTTGAATGTTGAAGAGAAGCATAAAACTAAGTGTTGCTGAGATGAGAATGATTAAGTGGATCAGTGGCTTTACTCTTAGAGACAAAATGTGAAATGAATATATCCATGATAAGGTTGGTGTAGCTTTAGTGATGGACAAAATTAGAGAGAGTCTTCTTTGATGGTTTGATCTCATTAAACGTCGACGATCTGATGATCCGATTAGAAGAGGAGATGTTTTAGATTCAATTTAAGATTCAATTTATGTTACATAAGGCAACGGTAGACCTAGGAAGACTTGTGCATATTGTATAAAAAATAATCTTAATTTGTTAGAATTAAATGAAGATATGCCACTAAATAGGACGCCATGGAGAAAAAGGATTCATTTAGCCGACCCCACTTAGTGGGATAAAGGTTTTGTTGTTGTTGTTGTTGTACTTCTTTGAAGTGAAATATACCTTTTCGTATAGGTTTATTGCACCAAAGTGTTATAAATATTAATGTGAAAGTTTTGGCGTTACATTTATAAATACATAAGAATTGTTTGTTAGCATGTAAATTTCTCTCTTTTTTTTGTGAATAAATGATCTCCTATTTGGATTTCAGCTCACGGTCTGTGCTGAGGGAAATCCAATTTCAGATTATTTCATTAGATGAATTTTCTTAATATTGGTCTTTAATTTTTCATTCAGTTATTTCAAATTTAATACTTATTTAAAATACCTAAAAATGTCTTTATTTCAGCTCGTTATTGCTGGCCTTTACAATTCTGCGAACTTGCCAATTTTCCAAATTTCCACTGATACGGGGCTGATCATCCAAATTACAATATTTACTTGAAGGCGCTTAGTTTACTAAAAACCAAAAGAGGAAACTCATCCAAATGCGGGTAAGACTCTTGCCCTTTTAGTAAGAGTCGAAACAACCTAAAATCCTGTTTATTATTATTATTATCATTTTATTTCATACCTGTCATATACTTTAGAGTCAATTATTGCTGTAGGCCTGCGTGTGTAAACTCCATGAGTGAACTCCATTATTCTCTTGTTGCTCTGCACAACTGAAAGCCTCATGTAATTAGTCTTCTATTCATTTTATAAGCTTTCAAGAGGAAGGCTTCTCTTTTTGATCATCTCTTCTTTGAGGCTCCTCTAGGATTTTTATTTTTTTTTTCAATTGAAAAGAAATTGGCTCTTCCATTCTTTTAAATCAATTTGTTAGATTTCTTTTGGGGTTAGTTTAATATATATTTTTATTATATTTATATTTATTTCAATTTTACTTCCATCCAATGATTGTTGATAACCAGATTTTGATTAGGATATCTACCGATCATTTTTTTTTTTTTTTTTTTTTTTTTTTTTTTTTTTTTTATTTTTTAATTTTATTTTGACTTTTTATGTTATTTTTTGAAGCGAGATTTCTTTGTTTTCATTATGCATTTAATGCTTGCAAAAAAAAAAAACATAAAATGACATAATTATAATTAAATAAATGTAATTAAGCATAGATACTTTATAAATCGGGTTTTCAACTTTGGCTATTTATTTATCATTAAATTTATAAATAAAAGTATTATGATATTAGGCATTTTATATATTTAAAATAATTAATAATTAATAATGCATATTATGATTATGATGATTGAAGTTGTGTGTAAAAATGATGTCTTTTTTAACATGTATAGATTTAGTTTCTGGATTTTTAATTCATCAATTGGTTTGTGGACAATGTATGCATGCAGACTTTAGTATCCAACATGATTGTATTTATGAGTACAATTAATACAATCATGTTGTACTGATATCCGTATATATGTGGATTTCACGCCTAATAATTTCCCTCAGATATGGGTGAAAACTTAAACAACTTCCTTTAAGAAGCGTACAAACTATCTTATTTTTTAAAAGTATAAACAACTCATCTTGTTTTTGAAAAAATGAAATAGAAGTAGCATTTCAAAAAAAATATTTTTGCACAACATTTCTCTTGCATAGATTTTAGTCGAATCACTTCAATTTAATGTTCTATACTCCCAATCATTAGTTCCAAATTAATTACCAACTATCGAATCGAAAATTAATATCCTTGAAATTAAGTCTTACATTGGTTGTCAAAGCATGTTGGTTGGACTTAAATGGCTAAAATTGGATGTCACAATCAGCGCAGAGGACGCTTTGCAAAAATTTTAGAACTCAAGTTAGCTAAAGGATTTACTTTTTATATGATAATGGGGCTAATCCTTTGGCATGTGTCTTAGATTTATTTTACATGTTACCTCTTTATATAATGAAATTATTGAAATTATTTAATAAATATATCTAAATTTTTAGATAATACAACAAGATTATTATTGATGACACATAAAGATGGCTACATGCATTCTATTTTGAAATTGGGGGTTCGTCAAATTTATCAGCTTTATAATTATTACAGCTATTCAAGGAACATGTATTATTAAATAAATCATAAATCACACAATATTTATTGAGTCAGTCACACTTTCACAATTTGAAACACTACATATTTATGCACCCGCGGTTTAATCATTTGGACAAGCTTATAATTGTTGATCGATACTGAGTAGCATGACCTCAATGCAAATATGAATATATCAAGACATACTAACACTATTTATTTCCGTCTCAACCCTCACGGTTCAATTGACCACTTTATGATAAAAATTTCTTATAAAGATGATGGTCGATGGTTTGACAATAGTGGTGATCCTATGTGGTGGTGTGTCAATGGTGGCATTGGCCGACGACAGTGGTAGAGCCATGAACTCTTGAGATTGGAGCTCATTCAGCCCTTCTCCATTTTCATGCTTAATGAAGAGGGTGAGTGTCTATTTTTAGATTTTGTGCGTGATATCCTTCATACCGCGTAAATCTGAATCTCTCAATCTGATGACTTAGAGTGATTTCTTTGATTGATTGGATGATATTTTGTTAATATTTAAGTGCTTAATAGTGACAAAACTAAGTGATATAGGGCTCCTTTGATTTGTCTCGTACACTCAATTTGACTATATAAACTTATTAGATTTGGAGAACATTTTGTCCCCAAAATATATCTCAAGCTTTTTACTAAATTTTAAGTGCATGATTTGAGTTCATTTGGACTTGGATCAAAATATGTTTGATGTCAGCGGCTCATTTTTCAAGACACTTTATTTGAATTGAAGTATAGAAATAAAAACTTTGGAGCGCTTGACCTCAAAGTGCATCGAGATTCGAGCTTGAATTAGATAATTTTTTGGGGAACGTATCAATCTTATTGAAGAGAACTGCTTAAAACCATTTTTAAACTCGGTGGCCAAATCTATTCAAGAAAATATCAATTAACTTATATGATTGAATGCCCATGGGAAAGTAAATCATTTGGCACAAGTTTCTTTGATGTGAAAAGGAGAGGATGATTTGAAATTATTATAGAACACTGTAAAGAAAACAATCAATTATAATTATATCAAAGGTATATCCACCCCTTATGGGTCTGTTAATTTTATCATTCTGGATAATATTCCAAGAAGAGCTATCTCTCCTTAGTCTTATTATTGATTTGATTAACCGAGTGACTAGTAATGTTGTTCTTGATTCTCTTTGAAGCATCAACACTGAGAAAACTCCTAGCCTGAGTGGGTTTATAACTAAATTTTCTTTTAATAATTGAATATCTTTCGGAGACAAGTTCTCTTGCCTGTCCATCACTTCTTTTTCATATACAAAATTTTCTTTAGGTAAATCATGGTTTTATCACCCACATTTCCAAAAAAAAATAATATTTCAATTATATTGCAAACAACTAGTCTATCATGCTTTTTAATACTATGTACATAGTGATTGAGAAAATCAATGCAAACAACTCAAAGTAATTAATTCTTTTATCATCCATCATACCCATCAACTTTCATAAACAAACATATCAAATAATTTTATGCATGCCCATGAGATCATGCATAAAATCAAATCTAAAAGGGAAAGTAATCTATTCTATGCTATGCTGGATCTTAAAAAGGCTTTTGATATTTTTAATAGGAATTCAATTCTATCTCACATATCTTAGAAAGGCTTTCCTTAATATTTTATCAAGTAGATTGTTGCTTGTATTCAATAGTTATGTTCTCAATAGTTTGGAATAGTGAAATACATGGCAAATTTATCTCCTTGAATGGCTTGAGGCAAGGGTTCTTGCTCTCTCTATTTCTCTTCATTATTGTCATAAGGGTGTTCTTATGTACTTTGAATAGAGAAGTTTTTATTGAAACATATCATTCAATTTCTAATTGCCAAAGTTGATATTTTTAGCTTTTAGAAAGGATGACTATTTTACTATTTTCTTATTAAAAAACAATTTTGATTTTCTTATTTAGGTAACATAGCCGAAGGTTATTGCTATGAATTCTAAATCATGCATTCTGATTTTCTATAATTGTTATTTTCTAAGTGATATTTTAGGCATTAAAAATAGATCTTTGACAGTGACTTTATATATGCTTAAAAGTACAAGAATCTGCTGCTAAAAGATTTAAATCAGCGGCAACAGCGCCAAAAACTTGACAATGGTTATAGATTGATAAAGTGTATAAAATATTCAATAATTGCAAAGTCACACTTATCAACGCAAGTATATGTATCGCTCAAGTAATACATGGCTCTAATGGAGTCCTCGATATTGATCCCACAGGGAGTAATATTAGAGGCTACGAACTAAGATTTAAAAAATCAATACTTAATCACAACAATATAGTTCAATTTGCATATTTGTCACTAATAGACAATTGAAATAAAAATGTAATTTTAATAAACTCTTAATTAACTAATTCTACTAATAAAGTTTCTAATGTGAAGTTCAATATATAAGAAAGCATCATTCTCCTTGTCAAGAAATTTAAGTGAATGGATAAATTGAATCAGTTCAAATTATATTGTGTCAAATATGAGCATACATATTCTTTACCCTTTGGACCAGACAAAAATAACATTGACTAATCCTATGCTTGGTTACTAAATCTGCGGCTAGGCTGGGAGGATACCGACTCTCACTTCCGAGCTCCCACGCTCCCCTCACCTGCGGGCTATCATCAACACTTTAGCACCCCAATGATATCAC
>NW_018253472.1:71654-72332 GCF_001263595.1 Phalaenopsis equestris
AGAATTCTCCTTCGAAGCGGCAAGGAGGAAGAAATCTCTCACTTTCCTTCCACTCTTACAATCTCTCAAAGAATTCCTCATAATACTAACCCTAAATTACACTCTCTACACTCTAAGGGACACATGTGGACACCCGTGGACACCCCTCTCTCGACCTCCAAATTATTTCTTTTAAAGTTGTAGAAGAGTTTTCAAGAGTTGCCCAAGCGTCCCTTAAAAAATCATCCACATTCAATGCATCTGTTGAGAGAAACGACGTGCTCACCGTCGCCGGCCTCGATGGCACCGTCGGCGGCTTTCTAGAATATTTAATTCTGGACTCTCGGGAAAAACCTGTCGTCGGCGCCCAAGATCAAATCTTTATATTTTGGTCATTTTTGCTCCAAATTCGCTCCTTTTTTGCATCTTTTTGCTCCAATGACCATAATTCAACATACCTGCAACAAAACATCAAAAATGCCTTTCTTTAAAGTGCAATGTCATCAAAATCAGTGTAAAATAGGTATGAAAATCTCAACATATTTTTCTTTGGTCAAAATCCCCAAACTTAACTATTACTTGTTCTCAAGTAATTTTAGTACTACATAAAAGTTATGATCTACTGTGGTAAAATTTTAATTCAGAAATACTATAAGTTTGATTTAAGTAAATACCATAGTGAGATTTTCAGAAAAATTT
>NW_018253472.1:73235-74999 GCF_001263595.1 Phalaenopsis equestris
TCAGTATTTTAGGCATTTTCATTATCTAAAATTTTTGCAGTCCTTCTCAAAATTTCTACTTCACCTGGTCTGTAACATTAGAAGCTTTCTATACATATAAATCATTAGAGAATTTGCTGGGTAATGAAATTTTGAAATAAGTACAAAACTAAATATTATACAAACTCAATATTTTACTAACACATCCACAATACTAAAAAAAATAATTACAATTAAAATGCAAAATAAAAATAACATTACATTATAATTTAACAAATTTCAACTATCACACCAAAAAATTATAACAATAATTAAAAATTATCCAATTGCAACATAAAAATAAAAATGAAAGTACAAACACACAAACATCCATCTCTATTACAAAATTTACAAAAATAAAAGTACAAGTACATCAACTACTATCATATGTCAAAATCCCAAACTATGTCTTCGTCTCCTTGGTCAGCAGGTGGATTGGGCTGATACTGAGTATAACAGGAGCATTCAGGAAAAGTAACATCAGTCTCACATCTATAGTGTCGGACCTGAGCTTCGTAGTAAGCTATCTCGAAGTCAGAATGCCTCTGTAGGTACTCACTATCATAATCATGTCTATATTCTAATCCCCCAATTCTTTCATTTATTAGCTCTATACTCTTTCACGGCAAGGTTAACTCATTCATTAAATCATTCAGGGTAGGGGAACTAGAAGAAGGAAGGTCATAACTAGTAGAGGGGATATCTCTACTAGTAGAAGGTTATTGACTCCTACTCCCAGATCTCCATTTTTCATGGGATTCATATGCCTTCAAATTAGCTTTACTAATGGGTTTCGTAGCGTAAACCCATTCTTCATCATCTTCAACTTCAACTCCAGAAAGTTAGCAAAGTGCATAAATGAGGCCAGAATGTCCCAGTCCTCCACTTATTGCACTCTCTGCCGTGGTCAATATATTCATAAAAATAATTCTGCCCACATTTATAGTTTGATTATTCTGAATACATAAATTTAGACTAGCTCTATCTCTTGTTACCTCACTATGGTGATAGGTAGGTAACAGAGTAGAGGAAATAAAATAGTGCCACTCTTTAGATGTTGCATTCAACATGGAAGCATAAAAATTTACCCATTCTCGTTGCTTTATCTTCCATGTCCCTTTCCCATCAATGAGAAAGTTGATGACATCATTTAGCGGGTCTTCATTGTACTGAAGCTTTCATAATGGAAGCTATAGGAGTCTGGGACTTCATAAATGGAGTTAATGTAGGAGGCACTAAATTCAACAGATAATCCCCGCACTAGAACAGTTCCGTCATCATAATAGTACACATTGGCATAAAATTCTTTCACAATATTTGCAGCAGCCTTATTGGTGGTATAACAGAAATTTTCACACCTCCGTTTGGTAATAACTCATTCAATTTCTCCTTTCGGACTCTCAATAACTTGATCTTGTATACATTTCCTCCCTTCAAATACTAAACTAAATCTTGACTGAGCCTTTGTATTGACGAAGCGAGACTCTTCAATCTCAAGTTGCCTCTTTTGTCACGTAGCCATGTCAATCTAATCAAAATTTTAAAAAAATTCCAAAATACACTTCAAATACTCAAATAATGGCTTCCAAGAGTGACTCCAAGAGTTCAAAACTAAATTCCAGAGTATCCATTTACATGAGTACCCAAATTTAAAGTATCCATTTACACCAATGAAAATTACTGTAGAGAAATCTCCACCACCGTTTCCTCAAAGATTGAAGCAACACAAACAAAATAAATAATTTT
>NW_018253472.1:75171-76424 GCF_001263595.1 Phalaenopsis equestris
CCTGAAAAATTAAAAGATCTTGGTAGTTTCACTATACCGTGTGCTATCGGTGAAAAATTTTATAGAAGAGCTTTATGTGATTTGGAAGCCAGCATTAATCTTATGCCACTATCAATTTTCAAAAGATTAGGATTAGGAGAAGTCTCACCTACTTCTGCAACTCTTCAGTTAGCGGATCGTTCAATTACATATCCTAAGGGAGTTATAGAAGATGTGTTAGTAAAAGTGGATAAATTTATCTTTCCTGTGGATTTCATTGTTTTAGATATGGAGGAAGATAAAGAAATACCTATCATTTTAGGGAGACCATTTTTAGCTACTGGAGAAGTTATGATAGATATTAAAAAAGGAGAATTAACGATGAGAGTTCACGATCAAGAGATAACTTTTAACATTGTGAAATCTATGAAATACCCTACTATTGAAAGAGATATTGAAAGAATACCCTACTATTGAAAGAGATAATGAATGTTTTCGCATGGAAATTAGTGAACATCTATTAAAAAAACATTTTAAAGAGAAAGAATAATTTGAAGAAAGTGATGAAGTTATTCTGGATGAATTAGAAAATGAAGAATTAGATTATGTTTAGGAAAGATTTGAGATGTTGATGCTGATAAGAATTTATTTCCGTCAATTATAAAACCACCTAAACTTGATTTGAAAGTATTTCCTAGCCACTTGAAGTATGTGTTTTTAGGAGAATCATCTACATTACATGTTATCATATCTTTAGAATTAAACGATTTGCAAGAGCAAAGACTGTTAGATACATAGAAAAGATAAAAGAAAGCTTTTGGTTGGAGCTTAGCTGATATTAAGGGAATTAGTCCTTCAATCTGTATGCACATAATTATATTAGATGAACAATATCGACTAAGAGTTGATCCACAAAGGAGATTAAATCCAATGATGAAAGTAGTTAAGAAGGAAATTTTGAAATGGTTAGACACTGGAATTATATATCCTATTTCAGATAGTGCGTGGGTAAGTCCAATTCATTGTGTTCCTAAAAAAGGAGGAGTGACTGTTGAAACAAAAGATAATACTGAATTAATACCTATCAAACAAGTTACTAGGTGGCGTATTTGCATTGATTATAGAAAATTAAACACTGCCACTAGGAAAGATCACTTCCATTTACCTTTTTTAGATCAAATAGTAGATAGACTTGTTGGGCACAAATATTTTTGTTTTTTAGATGGATATACCGGTTACCATCAAATTCTTATTGCTCCTGAGGATCAAGAAAA
>NW_018253472.1:76670-79441 GCF_001263595.1 Phalaenopsis equestris
TTAAAGAAATATTTTTGTAATGAAAATTAATTTTGTAAGTTAAGATATTTAGTATAAGAGAATAAGATTATAATTAACTATTTAAAGTAAAGAACACTATATTTTGAAGTATTAAGAATCTGGAAATTCATTTGAGAAGAAAAGATTGGGGTTCAATGATGTAAAAGCTATGAAATATTTATAAGATAAGGGAATGCTTTGAGTTTCAAATTTAGGAAAAGAAATGGGATGCTCAAAATCATTAAAGTTTATCCAGATATGGTAATCCTCACTTGAAAAAGGAAAAAGAAATGATTGTCAACAATCCCTGAAAAGAAAAGAAAAATATATAGGATTGAAAACAATCCAAATGAGAAAGAAAAAAAAATATGGAAGTGAGGAGAAGCTTGAGGATATGTCTAATAAAAAATTGGCTTCATTGAACCTACCTAAAGGGAAAATCTAAATACATTCCTGAACTTTTATTTATGAAATAAATCTTTTACTAATAGTGTTCTCATGAAATTCTTATCCTTTGGATATTCTAAGTGACTTAATATTGCAACATATATTCATTCTTGAAATGAATAGAAGATTAGAACTCTTAAACTTGATGACTAGGTAATCTTGTAGCTACAGAGTTAATTTAATTACTTGAGTTTTTTCTAAAAATCTCACTATGGTATTTATCTAAATCAAACTTATAGTATTTTTGAATTGAAACTTTACTACAATAAATTATAACTTTTATATAGTACTAAAATTACTTGAGGACAGGAAATAGTTAAGTTTGGGGGATTTTGACTAAAGAAAAATATGTTGAGATTTTCATACCTATTTTACACTATTTTTTATGATATTGCACTTTACATAAAGGTATTTTTTATGTTTTTAGTTTCAGATACATGGAATGGACATTTGGAGAAAATGAGAGAAAAATGAGCAAAAATTGTGCGATTTGTCTGGCGTCACAACGCTGCACCCTAGCGCTATAGCACCATAGACGGGTTCAGTGGGAAATATAGCACTAGTAACTTTTCTTCTAGAAGATCCATTGAATTTGGTTGAATTTTGGATGGGTGTTTGAAGTAATCCTTGGTTATTTTCAGAGTTCAATTATTATGGACAAAAATTGGATGAAAAAGAGGACATTTTGGTAGCATTTGAAGTCTTTAGAAAGTCTCACTTTTGTGTTTCAGTGTGAGTTTAAGTGTGTTTTGTGTTGTAATAGTAAGAGTTTGGAAAATTCTTCAAGGAGACTCCAAAATTTGTGTTGGGGAGAAGACATAAGGTATTTTATATCTGTGTTTAAGTTTTTGTTTCTAAGAATTGGATTTCAATACAAATTTGGTGTTTTTTTAATTCTTCATGAATTTTGAGTAGTTCCCTTTCCTTCTCCTTGCTCTTAGGGATTAATCTTGTGGGATGAGAATGATTTAAAGATTTCTTTTTACTTTTAAAAATTGTGATGACATTTTCACCAATTTTTCATTGACTTTACAAATTTTCCACTTGTGAGGTTAAAATCCATTGAGAAACATAAAGACCCCAGAAGGCTATGATTTCACCCAACTAGATCGGGGCTATTTTGGGGGTTTGTGCGGAGTTGCTCGTAAAAAGCTGTCGGTCACCGGAATCGAAATCCCGGCGCCCGCTTTGGAAGGATGTTGAAGTTACAAAAAAGTATGAAATCAAACTGACCCCATATTTTTCATAATTTAAATGAAAGAGCACTGTACCTCAAATCCTGTATCTATCCCGAAGGATAAACACAAGACTTGAGGATGATGCTCAATCAAATAGACTAAGAAAAGTATGATATTCGTTTGGTCTGCGAACCTTTGTATTTGCCGACAAGTTCCCCTATTTAATATAAAAGATTAAATAGGGTTTATATTAAACTGGGTTCAGACATGCTTCCTATAAGGGCAAGCCCCTATAGTTAATTACATCTAAAATGACCAAAGTCATCTAAGAAGACCCTCGATAAAAATCAGGAAATATTGTCTTCAAGGAGTTTCAAAGGATAGGACTTTTCAATGAGATCGGATGTAGAGGTGTGAAAGGAGATTGGTTCAAATTTGAAACATTTTATTATAGACTCCAAAGGAGGAAGAACTAGAGGATGTCAGGGATCCAGAGGCGAACCTCGGTGACTTCCCAAGCTATCCTAATGTTTGGCTTAAATTTAGAGGAGAAAAATTTAAGTGTTTCATCCTGCAAATTTTATTAGTTAGAGCTTACATTCGTGTGAAATGATCACATTAAAAGCCTGGAAGATATGAGGATTTATGTCGTGACAAACGATAATCTCGAAATCCTAAGACGAGTTAGGGCTTATATTGTATAGCATGGCTATGCAAAGGCATATAGCATGGCTATGCAAAGGCCTAAAGATAAGGTGAGGATTTATGTTGCTTGAGCAAGCAACCTCGATGTCTTATGGATTTGTTGTTTAATTCTAAGGAAGGAAGATTGGTTTAGCTGGGGAAGACAGGTTTTGCTGTTGAAGATAATCATGTTGCCCACTATGCTAGCTCCAAGCTCCTTGCCGCGACCTTGGGGAAGACAAGTTTTGCTGTTGAAGATGGTTGTGCTGCCCACCATGCTAGCTCCAAGTTCTTCACCGCGACGAGTTTGAGTTTTCTAGTGTGTCAAGTTATGATGTCAAATCAGGTGGCCCTATGGTTGAAGTTCTTTAACTTTTATGGGGGCATGTTAACGTTGATTAGAGCGACACTGGTTAGGATCCTACGGTTCCCTTGATCCGGGATCACTATTTTATTTTTACC
>NW_018253472.1:79480-83982 GCF_001263595.1 Phalaenopsis equestris
AAACCCGACTTAATGAGATCCATAATTTCATTTAAATCGTGGGAAGCCTCGTTAGCAACCATAGGTTACCTCCTCCAAGGGATTCCCGATCATCCGATAGAGACGTCTTAATCTAGTTGAAGTTGTAGTTTTGTGTGATGTTTGTGATTAAATTTTGAGCTGTTTTATATTTTGAATGTTGTGGCAGTGAATTTTATCTTGGTTAACATGCAAGTTTATATTGTTTTCATACATGTAGGTAAATGCAAGTATGAAAAGAAATAACGTAAGCATAAAGCATGTAAGGAAAAAGGCAAAAAAAGACGGTACTATAAACTGTAAAAGCGTACCTGGCGAGTCTTCTCGTTCCACCACCTGAAACTTAAAAATGCATGTGCGGCATTTATGAAGAGTAGGAAACGTAAAGTTCTGGTGGTTTTCTTAACTCTATGTTGTATTTTGGTGAGTCCTTAAAAGTTTAATTAAGGATGATTTCATTAAGCAAAGTATATTACCTTTAATAGACCTCTGAGGTATCCAACAAGTTAAGAGGAGGAAGCAGGTCCATGCCTCCCTCTCACCAACTCGTGAAAAGCCTCGAGTCCATTTAAACTCATTATGTTGCTTAATTATGTATTTAAACTTATTATGTTGCTTAATAGTTCATCCTATGAATACTTCTAATGTTCAGTGAACATTGACGTCTTAATTATCTCTAAGAAAGGGGTATTTATCATTTATCATTTAATTTGAAAATTATGTGAGTGAATTTCCTTAAAGGGCAAGTTGGTGTAACCTGAGCACTTAGCTAATTTTTAATTTAGGCTTAGTGGTATTTCAAGAATGTTTGATTTTGTTGTGTTTATTTCTCTCATCCTCATTTAGTCAATTTTGATTTGACCTAAGTCACCACTAAGCCCTTAAGACCTAAATGAGTGTCTTAATTAATTTTGAGAATGTTAAGCTTTAAGTGGTCATGATTCATAATTTGAATTTTATTTGAACATCAAAATAAGGGTATTAGATCGATTAATTATTGATTTCAAAAGTCATACCGCTAAGTCCAAGATCTTTTAATTTTAATAAACTTCCAAATTTTAGTAATTTAGAAATTCATTAACTTAATTAAGAAAGTGAGATTAGTTTCTTCCAATTAACCCCTTGTGTTTCCAACATCAAATAAATTGATTAAGATCAGAGGTTGCCCATTTCCCTCCTTTACTTAAGCCTAAATGTTAATTAAGGCTAAATTTTCAAAATTACACATTTGCCCCTAAGGTTCTAACACTTCATAATTTGTCAAATTCAATTCAAATGACTTTGAAATTTTTCTCCTACCTCATTCATGGGTCAATTAGGACATAAGAGTAGAAAATGTGATTTTTCAGAATTTAATTTATTTTATATAATTATTTTCATGAAAAAATAGAATTTTTCAAGGAAAATTCCTAACTTGATCAAGGTAAATTTTAATCCTTTGAAATTTTTACTGAAGGTATACCTAGACTAGAGAAGTCTTTGGACTAAATTTCATGAATTTTTGAATTCTATGTGATTTATCAGAATTATTTTAATTTCTGGGTTATTTAATAAAAATAAAATATTTTAAATGATGAAAATTAAATTTTGTATTTTTGAAAAATCTCTCTGAGGTTAGAAAACCCAGAGGAGCAAATTTCATATTTTTTATTTTATTTTTCTTTGATTTATTGGAATTATTTTAGTGAAAATTCATTTTTAGCCTTTAAAAATTATTTTTAAGCTTTGAAATTCAATATCTTTATTTAGAAATCAGGAAAAATATTCTAATTGTTTCTAAGTGATTAGGAAGCAATTTAGAACATTTCCATGAATTTTATTATTTTTATGTTTTTTTATGAATTTTTAATTATTTTAAATATTTAAAATAGGCTAAAAATCAAATTTTTATTCTAAATATTTTTTTTTTGTTTTTATAAAATATCCCTGATCACAGAGAACTCAAAAAACTAAGTTTCATAATTTTTTGAGTTGTATTTTGATTTTTTAAAAATCATTTAGGTGTCAAAAGTGGTATTTATCTTTAAAAATCAACTTAAGCTACCAAATGAACTCAAAATATTTTAAACTTTTTATAGTGAGTTCTCTGGATCATAAACCACAATGGAGATAAAAAATCAAGTCTTTTAAATGTTTATATTTTCCAAAATTAATTTTTTTAGTGATTTAGTGTTTGTAAAAATTAAGTGTATTCTAAATAACTTGACCCATGAAATTATTTCCAAAAGCTTCTCTGGTCATAGTGGACCTTCCAAAATTTTCTTAGAATTTTTTAATCAATATGCTAATTTTCATGATTATTTTAAGGAAATAATGTGCAAGATCTTGAAAAATATGGATCTCTATATAGGAACCTTCTGTGACTTTGGAAAAATCAGTGAATGTTTCTCTTGACAGAGGCTATAACATGCCAAAATTTTAAGCCAAGGTAATGTATCAATATGCATAAGAAATCAAGTGATCCCAAATAGTGTTTAATTAATGAAAAATATTTAATGCATCAAATGGACTTAAAGTTTATTCCACATTATTCCCCTCTGTTCACTGAGCAAGAGGGTATTTTTATTTTATTTTTGTAATTTTTCTACACAAAGTTATGGATTTTCTAAGTTAGGGGTATTTAAATAAATAGAAAAAACCCTATTTTTCTATTTAAACTGCGCGTGCCACCTCAACCTACGACGACTCCGAAGGCATGTGTGGCGCGCTTTAGTTGGACGTCGCCGTCCACGTAGCTGCTGACTCGGCGCACTGTTTATGCATTGAAGTGTTATCTGACTCGATCTCCTCCGTTTATTTGATACATGGTCATGGAGGTGAGTTTTTATAAAAATGGCCATGGGAGTGGCTCTCAGGGCATAAGCTTGGGTGCATTGTGGTGCTAGGTGGAGGGCAGAGGAGCTCCATCAATTGGTTTGGCTGAGCTGGCCTCTAGGTTTGATTTAAGTGAGGTGGTCTGGGGGTGGCTCTCGGTTTTGAGTTTTTCCGGCCACTAGGCTATCCGACCGGCCCGGGGGCGGGGGCCAGGGGGAGGTGGGTAGGAGCTTAGGGAACCCAAGGGATTATGTCACAACAATTTAGTGCAATAATACCTAATTTTGGTAAGGATATCTTAAGCACATGCATTTTTGGAAATAATATCCATTGATTTGGGGGACATTTGGTCCATGGCTTGATTTAAGTGGTTTGATGGTGTTTGGACTGGTCACTAAGTCCAACTAATGACTATGATGGAGTTAATTTGGTGACTTTAGGGTGGTTACTCCAAATGGGTGTAAATGACCAAGTCTTGGGTTTGGGCTAGGTTAACCATGTCAATTGGCCCAAATAAATGTTTCATTTGGTGTAGATGATCATAAGGAACAATATTGGTGAAGAATGAAAGTGGCTTTGAGTTCAATTGAAGGGTCAATTTGAGGGAATTTTGATTTTAATCAATTTGGTCATTTTGGGCTAGGCTTGGGTCTAGCTTGGGTTAGCTTTGGGCTAAGTCCAAATTGATTATTGTAAATGGTCAATAGGGACCTTATGAAGAGTTTTTGACATGAATTGGATGCCAATTTTGGGGTTAAGGTAATCAATTGGGTGAAATTTGGTGACTTAGCCAATTTGGGGCTAAATTTGGGAATTTTGGATTTAGGCCAAAATCAAATGGATTTGAGACTTCACCAAGGATAATTGTTGGTTGATTTTGATGTACAAGAATGTTATGAGGATTTTTAAATATAAATTGGGGCCAATTAACTAGGATATGGGTTCAATTTGGTGAGATTAGGTCATATGGTCAAAATTGGGGTTTTGACCTAAATCAAAATTGGGCTCAAATCATGGGCCAATTAGGCTTGAATTTGGTTTAGTTTTGTCATATCAAAAGTTAATTTGAGTTTAGGATTGGAATTGGGGCCAATTGAGATCAAATTGATGGACATTTGGGTTGAATTTGTGGAAATTTGGGTCTTCAAATGAAAATTTGAGGATTTTGGTTAAAGATGGTCAAATTGGCCAAACTGGGTCATGTGGTAGTTGAGAGAAATGAAATTGGGAATATTTGGGATTTATTGAAATTTTTTAGGAATTTTAGGAATTTTTGAGATTGTGGGCCCAAGAGGGGTATTTTGGTAATATAGGGGTGTTTAGGGGCAAAAGGCCAAGATGGGTATTTTGGTATAGTTGAGGTACCAACCATCACCAACAATCCATGGACCAATGGAAACCCCATTTTGGGTCCTCTACATAATGGTCTTAACCAGACCATAGTCGTAGGGCTAGTAAGTTTAGGGGACCATCTACATGAGTATCCCAAAAGAATCAAGGGACCAAAGCCTAGAAGTTATGGGTTGTGAGTGATTGTGAGTGTAGATGAGTGTAGTGAGTGAATTAGCTCCAGACCAACACCCAGGGTCATCCCTAAGGTCAGGCAGTTCTAAGGGGACTCTCCTTGAGCTCCCTCATAGTGACCCCACCTACTAAGTGCTAGAGGTTAG
>NW_018253472.1:84510-86013 GCF_001263595.1 Phalaenopsis equestris
GAAATGTGAAAATGAGAATTGAAATGTATATTAATTCTCAAAAGAGAGTGTCGGAATGTAAGGACCGACCTCGAATGTAACGAATCAGAAATGTATGACTGAGAATTGAAATGTAGTCAATTCTCAAAAGAGAGTGTCAGAATGTAAGGACCGACCTCAAATGTAATGAATCGGAAATGTGAAAATGAGAATTGAAATGTATGTCAATTCTCAAAAGAGAGTGTCGGAATGTAAGGACCGACCTCAAATATAATGAATCAGAAATGTGAAAATGAGAATTGAAATGTATATCAATTCTCAAAAGAGAGTGTCGGAATGTAAGGACTGACCTCAAATGTAACGAATCAGAAATGTAGGACTGAGAATTGAAATGTATATCAATTCTCAAAAGAGAGTGTCGGAATGTAAGGTCCGACCTCAAATGTAACGAATCAAAAATGTAGGACTGATTCGGAAATGAGAATTGAAATGTAAGTTTCAACTCGAAGATGAGAGAATTGAAATGTAGGTATCAATTCCAAGGAGAGAGAATCAAAATTTAGGTATCGACCTCGAAATGTGAGAATTGAAATGTAATTATCAATTCGAAGATGAGAGAATTAGAGAATTGAAATGTATGTCAAGGAGAGGGTCAAAATTTAGGTATCAACCTTGGTCAAAATTTAGGTATTCCAAGGAGAGGGTCAAAATTTAGGTATCAACCTTGAAATGTGAGTATCAAAATGTAAGTATCAATTCGAAGATGAGAGAATTGAAATGTAGGTATCAATTCCAAGGAGAGGGTCGAAATTTAGGTATCAACATCGAAATGTGAGAATTGAAATGTAAGTATCAATTCGAAGATGTTATAGTCGGGATTTTAGTACCGATCTCGAAAGATAAGAATCATAATAGTCAAAATTTAGGTATCGACCTAATTTAGGTATCGACCTCGAAATGTGAGAATTGAAATGTAAGTATCAATTTGAAGATAAGAGAATTGAAATGTGGGTATCAATTCCAAGGAGAGAGTCAAAATTTAGGTATCGACATTGAAATGTGAGAATTGAAATGTAAGTATCAATTCGAAGATGTGATAATCGGGATTTAAGTACCGACCTTGAAAGATAAGAATCATAATTTAGATATTGATTCAAAGATGTAAGAATTAAAATTTATAAAGGGCTTGAGGTGTTGAATTTGCAAAGTGTATCATGTGAAAATGTTGATTTTGTAGAAAAATTGTAGAGCTTTGTGAGAAATTGTAGAGCTTTGTGAGTTTTTGTGCAGAATGTGAAATTCTGTGGGGATGTGCAGAGAGTTAGTGTAGATAACGATAGTTGTGCTGCGCGCACAAAGAGTAGGAAATTCTGAAAATGGAAGAATCCACTCAACAGGTCTGTTTTATTTTCTTGTTGTTTTTATCACATTTAATTTTTCAAAATATGTTTTTAAAGTTTTAATTTTAATTAGTTGATTTTCAAAAGAAATTTGTTTTGTTATTTACTCATTTGTGATTATTTT
>NW_018253472.1:86514-89289 GCF_001263595.1 Phalaenopsis equestris
CCTGCTGAAATCTGTACGGTATTTTACTGTTGTCCATTATGTGGAAGGTTACAGACACCCTACGGTGTCGCACTCCTAGAATGCAGTGCTTGGCAATGTCTGCCCCATTGCCCTTCAGGACAAGTACTGAACCAACTGGAAGAGGAATCTCCACAGCTCCGCTGAATTCGCCATGGCCGACTATATCGATTTCTTTTCTAAATAGAATATTGCTTTTACTCATGAACGAGACCGTGTAGAACAGCATCACAAAGCCTCACAAAATCATGATGATCAATGTGTGGGGGAAAGCCGTCACCTTCTTCATAAATGTTAATGATGCATCTATTGAGAATGCAAGTAGCGGGAAAGTAGCAGGTAGAATATTCCACTTGACCATTCTCTTGATCATCCATTTTATCATTGGTGGCAACGGATCCACTTGGTTGTATCTGAAGATCCCAAGCGGATTCCCATGTCTGTCGTTTGTGGAGTTGTAGCAACAGCCGCATTGGATGGGGATTCTTCCCTTTCCCCTCATCCATTTCTTCGACTCAGAATATGTCCTCTCCATGAGAAGGCCCGCTCGGCCTCTGTCTCTTAAATCAAAGATGCAGTCCAGAATACTTTTTTCATCAGTCTCAGAGAAAACCCTGGTGTATAGCTCCAAGCCTTCCAATATGTTGACGAACTTTCCCTGAACCTCTTCATAGAACTCAAATTCTCTTTTATTTATTCTGCTTATATTGTAGTATTCTACCATACCAGGGGTTGGCAGCTGTTGCGGGCGTTCCTTCCTTCGAGCATCGGCGGGAACCTAAACTGGTGTTGGTCGATATGGAATATGAGACTCGGCCTCTAGTGGGATGTATGACCAAGGGCTCCATGGTGCATGTTGATCCATCCCTAGTGGGACATATGGTTCATTTGTCGTGAAGTTTTGAGTCTGAGACTCGTTGGTGCTTGAAGTGTATTCTTCTAATGTACTGAAACGCTGTAGATGCAAAACGTTGCAATTCGGGCACTCTACAAATGCGCCCGTGACTGATGTCCCGGCTAGTACCTCAACGTTGCATGTTGGGCAACCCTTGCATAAGATACCTGGAACTGAGAGCGCATCTGATTCTGTCACAAATCCTGACTCTTCCTGACTCTATCCTGACTCTTCATCCATAGTGGGCAGGCTGGCAGAAGTTTCTCTCAGATCTGGGTCAAAATATGTCGCTCAGGAATGAGGGTAAGAAAATTGTTCACGTCTCTCTAGCGTTTGCATTCCTGTCGCAGGAAGGCTCTCTGTTTCTTTTGACTTGCATTTCTGCGCTGCGTTCTGCGGAGCGGAGTATTTAGTAATCGTTCATTACAGGCGGCTATCAGGTCCCTTGCTGGAGTAGCTACCATGGAGTGCAGACAGCTGGGCTCCTCCATCGGATCTTGTTCCTCTATCACGTTTTTACCTTTGCGTGACACATTGTCTTGAGTGGTTACCCTCAACAGTGAAGGCAGTCCCTCCTTTTCTTTACTGCTAACTACATCCATTAGAGGACTTTCTCGTAGTCCATATCAACTTGGTTGAAATCCACATTGAAATCTTTGACACCTCCTTGCAGCGCCATCTCTTCATTCAGTGTGAGGTTCCGGCCGTCCTGGAAGGCAAAGATTAGCCTCTGTCCTGGCATTTTTCAGCAGACGACAGGAAAAACGTCAGTAGACTGAAGCTTGGCATGAACAAGAACAAAATAAAGTATTTATTAAAGTGAATTTTAATTTATTTTGGTGAAGAGGATTATTCATTTTATGTGTGAGTTTCATTTAATTTAGTAGGGTATTTAAATTCAAAAGAAGAAAAGAGAATGTGTGAAGTTCAAAAATCTTTTTCTCAAAATTTTCATTATAATGAGGTTAATTACAAAATTTAGACACAGTCATAGACATTTGACCACATAGATAATCCTAAAATAATCAAAGCTTCAAAGTTTCAAATAAAGCAGAGGCAAGCGGCATTGAGCAACATCAGTTTGCGTAATAGGTTTTCAGGTATCGTTCGTTTATTGGTAACATGGGCCTTTCGCCCCGGAAGTCCACTAACTGGTAGGCTCCTCCTGTATAGATCTTCTCAACGACAAATTGTCCCTCCCAAGTTGGCTTAAATTTTCCAAAATTTTCCACCTATTATTTTCCACCTATTTTGCGGCGTGCAAGAATAGGTCTTTTTAGCACAAGCACGAGGTCACCAACTTTAAATGTCCTTGGGCGGACCAATTTGTCACCATCTTTGCCTGGTAAAGCTCCAAATGTTGTTGTGCTTCTAGTCTTTTTCCCTCGAGACTCTCCAGTTCTTCAAGTCTGAGTTTTGCACTTTCTTCCATTGTGAGTTGGTTGGCAACGATGACACTAAGAGATGGTGTCTGAATTTCTAGTGGTAGCACGACCTCAGCTCCGTACACGAGCATATAGGGTGTATATTGAGTGGGAGTCTTGAAATTCGTCCGATAGGCCCACAAGGCTTCTAATAGTTTGTTGTGCCAATCCCTTTTGTTTTCATCCAATGTCTTCTTTAAAATATGTACCAGTGTCTTGTTGAAAGCCACAGCCAGACCATTTGCTCTGGGATAATAAATTGTAGAGTATCTCCAATCTATCCCATGTCTTCTGACGAAATTATTGATCTTTGTACTTTTGAAAGCTTTGAAAGTGTCAGAGATTATTCTTCGCGGTACTCCAAAAAAGTAGACAATTTGGCTTTTGAAAAATTGAAGGACGTGCTGTGTCGTAACCTCACGTAACGGTACTGCCTCT
>NW_018253472.1:89737-90603 GCF_001263595.1 Phalaenopsis equestris
TTCTAGTGATGGCTTGCGTCGATCTTTGTTGATGTCTGCAACTGTATTTTTTATTTCTTCTTTTCCAAGCTTGCGTAGAGTTTCAAAGTCATTTTGAGACAAGACTCATCTTCCTTGCACCGTGACTTTGATGGAATCCTCCGGGGGACACACAATTTCCTTAGCGAGTTTTGCTAGAGCATAGACATGGGCATTATCTCCCTAAGGAATCAGGTAGAAAGTCACCTCAGGAATCTGCTCCAGAAGCTTCATTGTGTACTGATGGTATTCTGTTAATCTTGGTTTCAGAATTCTGTATTGTCCGGCGACTTGCTCGATGACAAGTTGAGAGTTTACATAAATGACGATTTTTGTTATATCCATTGAGATTGTAAATTCCAATCCGGTGATTAAAGATTCATATTCTGCTTCATTGTTAGTGCAGTGCACGGCTCTGACGGCTCTGTCAGGTGGTATGAGAACCTCAACATACCCTTATCTGGAGTAATAAAGATCAAACCTATCCATGTTTTTCCTGGTATAACTGCGCCTGATCCTTTATCTTTTCTAGCTGATGAAGCACCATCGAAGTACATTTCTCAGTGCTGCGCACTAGAAAATTCCATTTATAGTATTTGCTCATCTAGTAATTTGTCGTTGAGAGAGGACCCAGCTGGCAGTGGGTGTGCATCGAGAAAATCTGCTAAAATCTGTCACTTGATAGCACGGAGGGGCACAAAAGTTATATCAAATTGCAATAAGATCATTGACCATCTCGCTAAACCTCCGGAGAGTGTTGGTCGGGTCATCAAATATTGCAATGGATTAACTTTCAAAATTAGGGATAGGGTAATCTTATGAGAAAGCATGTAATGTCTAAGCTTTTG
>NW_018253472.1:90815-91235 GCF_001263595.1 Phalaenopsis equestris
CATTAAATATTGTTTAATGTGGCCCGCTGACATTTCTCTTCCCACTTCCCAAATAAATTTGTCGTCTGTTTAAATTAATGCCGAGAAAGGTTGACACATACCTGAGAGATTAGAAATAAAGCGTCTCAGATATGCCAACTTCCCTTGGAAGGAACGTAGTTGCTTCAAGGTTTTCAAGGTTGTAAGGGGAGGGATTTCTAAGATAGTTTTAATCTTATCCGGGTCGATCTCAATTCCCCGATGACGGACAACGAATCCTAGAAATTTCCCGGAGGTAATGCTAAAGGCGCACTTTAAGGGATTCATTTTAAGGTCATATCGTCGTAACCATTCAAACACGATCCTCAAATTGTACAAATGGTCTATTTTCCATTTACTTTTGATGAACAAATCATCCACGTAGCATTCTACTTGGTTGTG
>NW_018253472.1:91290-94882 GCF_001263595.1 Phalaenopsis equestris
GCCGAACGACCGAACGACATCACTGTGTAGCAGAAAATTTCAACTAGTGTTCTGAAGGCTGTAAGTGCTGCATCTTTGGGAGCCATCTTGATTTGGTTGTATCCCGATGATCCATCGATGAAGGAGAAAATTTCATGTGTTGAAGCGATATCCACCATCATCCTGGTATAGGTAGTAGAAACTCGTCTTTTGGACATGCTTTGTTCAAATCTCTAAAGTCGACACAAACGTGGATCTGTCCATTTTTCTTCTTAACAGGTATAATATTGGCCAACCACGTTGGGTACTGCTCCTCTTTCATAAAGTTTGCATCTATCAACTTCTTCACCTCGACGATGACTTGTTGTTCTATTTCAAGGCGCATTCTCTTGGGAGGTTGTTTTACTGGGATTATATTATTGTCCACCCCAAGTTTATGGACTGCAACCTCTGCTGACATTCCTAGCTTTTCATCGTAGTTCCATGCAAAGCAATCTTTGATTATGTTAATAGTTTGACCAATTTTGCAGATTCTTCGTCATCAAGTAGAGAACTTATAAATGTAGGTCGGGGTCGTTCTTCAGTCCCGAGATTAACCTCTTTCAATTCATCGATAGTAGATTTAATTTCCTCCTCAAATTTTGGTAGAGAATCTTCTATTGGTTAATCAGTAGAGTCATCCTCTACATTGAAGCAATCCTCTTCTGACTCACTAGTAACAACCATGCAAAATTCAGAATCATCAACGGGTCCAACTGTACCAAATCCGAGACCTTCTTTTGAATTGGGAGCTCAACTTTTAGCATTCCATAGTTTTTCAAAAAGTTGAAATTTATCTTTTGGCATTTGTATTGGTAAGTGTCCCTGTTGAATTAACTTTTGAACACAAGGTGAGAAGTAACCAAAAGGCAATTCCATTAATTCATTAGAATCAACATCCAAATTTACATGTTTTTCAAGCTCAGTAGAGGTAGAAGCACGGTAAAATTTGATCAGCTTTGAACCAACACTACGGACTTCCTTAACCTCTAAACTCTCAACCTTTTGAGGGAGAATCGGAGTAAGGGTCATAGTATTCACATAGTGGTTTATCTGATCATACATTGTTTCATATTCATTCTTCTCTGTATCTTCTAGAGATATCTCGTACTGAGGTCTCTTCTGTTTTGTCATTATTATCTCATCTTCAGAACTGTCTTCATCATCAATGTTGATGTTTGGCCTAGTCCGTTCAACAATTAAATTGATCTTTCCTCGTCCGCGTCCCCGGCCTCAACCTAGGGTGCGCGAACTAGAAGAACCTCCACCAACTTGTTGTAAGGGAGTGGTAAAAGGTTGTTGAAGCGGAGTTGTATGGCCTCCATTTTGTGATTCTTCTGAATCTTCATCTTTGTTTGTCAGAATCTCGCGCGAGAAGACAGTCTTTTTTGGAGGCGCGTAGTAGGCAACATCTTTGTGGATACCAACTTCGTGCACTGAAATTGGTTGTAGGTCTCCCTTGATGCAATTTTCTTGACCATCTTTGCGATATTTGATGCATTGGTGTAAAGATGATGGAACCATATTGTGCTCATGAATCCATGGTCGACCCAATAGAGCGTTAAAAGAAGTCTCGGCGTCGATGATATGAAATTTAGCGGTTGTCATGAGTTCTCTAACCTTCATAAGTAATGTAATTGATCCAAGAGCTTTTTATCTCTTTTGGTTGAATGCTCTTAACATCATTTTATCGGCGGTAAGCTCTTGAGCTTCAATATCCAAATAGGCCAATTTTCGTAGGCTCATCAAGTTAAGAATGCTCCAGGAATAACACAAATATGTCAATGTTGACGGAGATGTAGAGCAGTCGGTTGTGGTCGGTGGTAATGAGCAGCAAGTCTTCATCTATGAAGGTTACCCCTAACTATTCTCTCAATGAGCAAACTTCATCTGAGGATGTGCTAGCCAACTGAGCTAAGCAAATTTCTGGGTCAAGCAAATCTGTAATAAGAGATTCTCTCATCTCCTTTGACAGGATCAGAGTGTCGTAGATGCGTAGTTAGTCGGGTAGGCAACTTCCTAAGATGAGCTAGCACGTTGTAGTCTACTTTGTATGATCCTTCAATTTTATCTTGATCATGTGGTTCTTCCACTGGTGGAGGTGGGGGTATCTCTTCTCGAGTCATTATATGTTTTCCTTTGTATGTTGGAGCTGTTCTTGGTGTTAATACTTTTCCGCTCCTTAAGTTAACTTCTGTGATTTCTTCTTTTTGAGATATCATTGTTGAATCTTCCAGTGTCTTTTCCTCTTCTTCGGAACTTTTTGTCTTTTCCTCTTCTTCGGAAAAATCTAAGTTGATGGCGAGCGGTGTACCATGATGCTTGAGAATTGGCTCTTCGTTATCGGTGTCGTCGTAAGCGATATCATTGATGCCTTCTTTGGACTTGATAACGAGCTCATCAGACTCGAGTATGATTTGAGGATCATTTTGGGGATCGGGATCAAAGCTAGATCAGTCATAATCAGTTATGTTATCATCAGAAACAGTTAAAACGTAGCCTATTCATAAGACCTCGGAGGGCAAAAAGATAATCACACAAAGTCAAGGGTTCGAGGATTTTCTTCCCCAAATCCGAGACAACCGATCTAGAAGAGGCAGCCCCTATCCTACCCCCCGTGCTATCAATCCTGGCAGTGACGCTTTTCTTCTTCTTTCTCTTTGTCCTTGACGATGAAGGATCTCCTGGCGAAATCTTCATCTCGGGCTCGGTATGTTGCGGACTCTGAATGGAGGCTTGTTTTTTTGATGTAGACTGGATCTTGTTCAGTATCTTCTTGGACAATCTGCTCCATACCTCATTCTATCCTTCTTCGGTATTTGTTGAAGCTTGCTTTGATGAATCCTATATTTGATTAAGAACCCTCTTGAGTTCATCCCAATTTGTATTCTATCCATCTACTCCAGCATACAGATCAATTGAGGAGATTGGCTCAGCTTAACTCATGTTTATGGAATCTTTTTCAGGTTCTCTCAAATACTCCTTCGGGATTATTATATTCTCTTCCTTGAGGTTCTTCTAAAGCCAGTCTTTAAAGACGAAACATTTTCTATAGTGTACCCAAGCAACCGGTGGTATGGGCAATAATTTGGTTCATTCTTCTTATCCACCTCTTCGGGTTTCTTTGAATCAAGTAGTTTGAATTCTGGTTTCTTCATCGGGCTTTTGAATATTTTAGGTATGGCTTCATCCTTGAAGGAATACATAACTTTTAACTTTCTGTCGCTCAACTTTCTGTCGCTCTAACAACGATATTCTTTTACTCGTTGTTCGAGGTTATCCCTCCTAAGGCGGTCGTTCGTTGGATTGACTGCTCTGTTTCTGAGAGTGCTGTGGCAAAGACTGGAGATGTTCTTTTGCATATATCTTTATCGGCTTCTTTCCTTTATCGACAGGGTGCGCGAACTAGAAGAACCTCCACCAACTTGTTGTAAGGGAGTGGTAAAAGGTTGTTGAAGCGGAGTTGTATGGCCTCCATTTTGTGATTCTTCTGTATCTTCATCTTTGTTTGTCAGAATCTCGCGCGAGAAGACAGTCTTTTTTGGAGGCTCGTAGTAGGCAACATCTTTGTGGA
>NW_018253472.1:96415-99422 GCF_001263595.1 Phalaenopsis equestris
GTATGGCTTCATCCTTGTAGGAATACACAACTTTATGTCGCTCTAACAGGGATATTCTTTTACCCAATGTTCGAGGTGATCCCTCCTAAGGCGGTCGTTCGTTGGATTGACTGCTCTGTTTCTGAGAGTGCTGTGGCAAAGACTGGAGATGTTCTTTTGCATATATCTTTATCGGCTTCTTTCCTTTATCGACAGTTGCAACTACTCCTGATTTCTTTTCGAACACTCTGGTCACCTTAGCCTTTTCATGTGGTTCCATGTGCTTCATTTCTTCTTGAAGACTGCTGGCTTTATTGAGTAGCTTCTCGAAGGATTTGATGGTGATTCCCTTAAGCATGAAAGCTATTGGCCCATGAATGCTCTTGAGTAGAATCTCAATCGCTTGATGTTCTTGTAGCTGAGGTTCACATTTCATGCTAAGGTTTCTCCACCTCAAAATATAGTCTGCCAAAGTTTTGCTGGGCTTTTGCTTCTCCATCATGAGCTCTCCGATAGACACGTGGTGTTGTGCCCCGACAAATCTTTTCACAAAAAACTGTTCCAACTCAGAAAATGTTTTAACTGACCCGTTGGGCAAGTCAGCGTACCAGTCTAAAGCAATTCCTGACAAGCTGCTTACGAACTGCTGGCAGAGTAGAGCTTCATTATTCCTCGTGTTGCCACAACTGCTCGAAAATGTGCTATGTGCTGTCTGGGATTTCCAGTCCCATCAAATATCTTAAAGTTTGGGGCCACAAAACCCTTGGGGAAATTTACGACATCGAACTCTTTTGGGTAAGGTCTACCCTTCAAAATTGATATATCGCCCTTGGATTGAGCTAAGGCGTCCCGCACTTGTTCTTACGAACTGCTGGCAGAGTAGAGCTTCATTATTCCTCGTGTTGCCACAACTGCTCGAAAATGTGCTATGTGCTGTCTGGGATTTCCAGTCCCATCAAATATCTTAAAGTTTGGGGCCACAAAACCCTTGGGGAAATTTACGACATCGAACTCTTTTGGGTAAGGTCTACCCTTCAAAATTGATATATCGCCCTTGGATTGAGCTAAGGCGTCCCGCACTTGTTCAACCATTTGCTTAAATTCCTTTTCTGGCATGGTACCTGACGGAGAATCTTTCTTTGGTTGTTCATCTTTGTCTGCTGAAGTAGCCTCTCTTCTTTCATCTGTGATGTGTATGATTTCTGGCTGATTAATCTCTTGAGAAGCCAATCTTGGTGCTTGTGATTGCCCTTGAATGGTGGCCATGGCGGTCATAGCTGCAGTCATCTCTTCTATTCTTTTCTCCAGTAGACTGACTTGCTCATCCCTTAGGAGGATAACCCTACGCAGCTCATCTACGGCGTTCTCTTCGATGTGAGGTTGAGTCTCGCACGCATATGTGGTAGCTCTGGTTTCGATCACATGGACATCCATGAAATCCTCCTCCAGGTAATCATTGTAATAAAAATCTTCATTGTCACTATCGACGAAAACTCCGTGCTCTCGATCTAACTCAGAAATCTCGATCCTGAGTTTCTCAACTTTTTTCTCAATTATCGATTCCTTCTGGAGGACCTTGGTGGATATCCTCTACTTGTTCCTCCATTTTGCTGACTATTGTCGCGACGATGTCAAATATTTCAGGCACTGGTTTTACTTCCTGCCCTACAGGCTCACTGAAGTGTATCGGTGCAACGACCTTGGGTACCCATACCCTCTTCTTCTTCTTCAATGATGATGTCTCAGGACGTGACGTCTTAGTAGAGACATCGGTAAGTCGAGGGATGGTATGCTCCCCGTGGTGTAGACCGGCTATAGTGTCAGGGAACCCACTTGTCCCATCTTGTCTTTACCTCTGGGATTGCAGGAATGACGGGTAAGATCTTCGGGTAATCGCTGTCTTTATTTCTGAGATTGCAGGAAAGACGGGTAAGATCTTCGGACCCAGTCTCAACTTAACTCGGTCAACAACTTGCGGTCCCGGTGGTGACTATAGCAATCAACTCGGTTTCCCAAACAGAACCAGCCGGGAATACGGGTAGGTGACTTTTCAATCGACTTGTGGAGTAGGTGGGGCTCCAGTTGTCTTACGAGATTGTCTGACGGATTTGATGCCTTTCAGAATTTCCTTCTTCACGTAAGAGGAAATTGCATCTCCTACTCGTTTAAGTAACTCACTAACTGAACATTCTTCTTTGGTAGCAAGCCTTCTGAAAATTGCACTGAGTCGAGTGATAGGAGTGAATTTCTTTCTCTCCTCACTCTGTCCATGAAGTGACGATAATGCGGCAGGGATCATCTCATATCCATCAGTATCTGTTAGAGGATGGAATCTACTCCCTCATAGGAGTGGATAAATTTTCGGTACTTCTTCATCTTGATGAGGCTCCTCGTCAACGTGTTTCTCTTTGAGAGCCTGGGCTTTAATGACCCTCTCAACTCTTCTATTGCGGTTCCTCCTTTGAGTTTGGGTCAGTGGTACAGTCCTTGAACTTGATCTGATTTCAAACACGGGTAGTGGGACAGTTAATCCTTTAGTCGGATCCTGAACAATCATCACTTCTTTCCCCTTAGCAGCAAGGGGGATAACAGGTTTGACGGGTGTCACAACGGCAGTAGCTTTAGCCTTTTGACAGGCAGGGAAGTCTTGAAGGCAGTTCAAACCGAATTCTGTAGACGGTTCTTGTATTTCCGGAGCAGCAATCTTCATTATCATGAATGGGGATTTCCCGAGGATGACCTCGAGATCTTCAAATCCAACTCCGAACTTGATGGTGGGAGCGACGCTACGGGCGTTGCGGTCCGTTGGCAGGTTGCAGAAAAAGGTCAGCTTTGGGTAGGCCGTTGCATCGGGCTTTAAAACAGAAAGTTTTAGGGTTAGCTATATGGCCAAAAACCTCGTAATCTTTAGTGCATGCACTGAAAAATAGAGGTTGATCTGTAGGCCAGGCGGGTCTTAATTTATGGGTATTTTTAACATCTTTGTTTAAAAAAGTGTAAAATTTAATTAATATAAGAAAATTTCAAA
>NW_018253472.1:99516-100676 GCF_001263595.1 Phalaenopsis equestris
ATTAGTCCACCAACACACCTATTGGGGATCCGACCCCATATAAAAATTTAAAGAGTCCTTAATGGTCTTCTGAACCCCTCTGTTCAAAGATGGTTGAACAGCTAGTCCTGAAGTCCAAGGAGTTGACCATACCTTCCCAAGACAGAAATGGGTAAAGTATGTCATGACACATTATCCAAGAGAGGTAATTTGGTCTTTAAATTTTATATATGGTTGTCCAAGAGGGGCATGGACACATTATCGATGTGTGGGGATAATATTTCCTAATTTGTGGAGAGAAAAGCTTGTCCCCAGCGGATTCGCAAGAAGCTGTCGGTGCTATTTCGGGGGTTTGTGGGGAGTTGCCCGTAAAAATCTGTCGGTCACCGGAATCAAAATCTCTTCGCCAGCTTTAGAAGGAAGTTGAAGTAAAAAAAAAGTATGAAATCAAACTGACCCCATATTTTTCATAGTTTAAATGAAAGAGCAGTGTACCTCAAATCCTGTATCTATCCCGAAAGATAAACACACGACTTGAGGAAGAGGTTCGATCAAATAAACTAAGGAAAGTATGACGTCTGTTTGGTCTGCGAAACCTTTATATTTGCCGACAAGTTCCCCTATTTAATATAAAGGATTAAATAGGGTTTATATTAAACTGGGTTCGAACATGCTTCTTATAAGGGCAAGCCCCTATAGTTAATTACATCTTAAATGACCAAAGTCATCTAAGAAGACTCGATAAAAATCAGGAAATATTGTCTTCAAGGAGTTTCAAAGGATAGGACTTTTCAATGAGATCGAATGTAGAGGTGTGAAAGGGGATTGGTTCAAATTTGGAACATTTTGTTGTAGAGTCCAAAGGAGGAAGAACTAGGGGACGTTATCCAGAAGCGAACATCGGTGACTTCTTAAGCTATCTTAATGTTTGTCTTAAATTTAGAGGAGAAAAATTTAAGTGTTTCATCCTGTAAATTTTATTAGTTAGGGCTTACATTCATGTGAAATGATCACACCAATAGCCTGAAAGATATGAGAATTTAGGTCATGACAAACGAAAACCTCGGAATCCTAAGACGAGTTAGGGCTTATATTGTATAACAGGGTTGTACAAAGTCCTAAAGATAAGGTGAGGATTTATGTTGCATAACCAGACAACCTCAAAATCTTATGGCTTGGTT
>NW_018253472.1:103410-106627 GCF_001263595.1 Phalaenopsis equestris
TAAGAACCTCCTCTGACTTTGGAAAAATCAGAAAATATTTCCTCTTATAGAGGCTACAACATGTCAAAATTTCATGCCAAGGTGATGTGTCCATATGCATGGACAATCAAATGATTCAAAATAGTGTTTAATTAATTAAAAATAAAATATGCACCAAATGGACTTGAAAACTATTCCACATTATTCTCCTCTATTCACTGAGCAAGAGGGTATTTTTATTTTATTTTTGTGATTTTTCTACACAAAGTTATGGATTTTCTAAGTTAAGGGTATTTAAATAAATAGAAAAGGCCCTATTTTTCTATTTAAACCGTGCGTGCCACCTCAACCTACGACGACTCCGAAGGCATAAGTGGCGCGCTCTAGTTGGATGCCGTCGCCACGTAGTTGCTGACTCGGCCCGCTGTTTATGCACTGAAGTGCTATCCGGCTCGATCTCCTCCGTCCATTTGATACACGCTCGATCAAATGGCTCCCCATCATCATCCCCGATAGAATGATCTTGTGACCGTCCACACTAAAACCCTAAGATCTCAACTTAACTCAACCAAATCACCTCGGGTTTGGTCCTATGGACTCGTCTAAGTGAGTTGAACACATTCATATGGTAATCATGCAATTAAATTAAGTCTAATTAAATGGAGAATCGAAATAGGCTCGGGATGAGGTGAGGTTTTATACCTTTGCTCTGAGAAGTGAAGCTTTGATTAAAGGGTCTTTTCACGCTCGTTATGATCCAAAGAGGCTAGGGATTGAGTCCCTGGTCTTGGTATAAGGCCTATGTGTGGATTCGACCAAGCTCAAATTCGGGTGTTGGTCTAGAGCTATGGTAGAGGCTTTGTGGAAGGGGGATTTTATGGGGCTTTGGCTTCTTTCACTATTGTGAAGGTGTGGGTAAAGTTAATTTGGGTTTCGTGGACTGTGGAGGTGTATTGGGTTCTGTCCTGGTTTCCGACAAGGTTCCAAGTTCAAAATTGAGCTCCAGCAATGGGAATTGGTGAGGGAAAATGGTTGGAATGCACTGAGGGGATCTTAAGGAAGCTCTGTGTGAAGTTTGGAGAGGCCTCACCAAGGAAATTTTTAGCATGCCTCCCATGGCCGTGGAGGTGAGTTTTTATAAAAATGGCCATGGGAGTGGCTCTCAGGGCATAAGCTTGGGTGCATTGTGCTGCTTGGGTGGAGAGCAGAGGAGCTCCATCAATTAGTTTTGCTGAGCTGGCCTCTAGGTTTGACTTGGGTGAGGTGCCATGGGGGTGGCTCTCGGTTTTGATCTTTTTCGGCCACTAGGCCGGCCGGCCGGCCAGGGGCAGGTGGCTAGGAGCTCAGGGAACCCATGGGAATATGTCACAACAATTTACTGCAATAATACCTAATTTTGGTAAGGATATCTTAAGCACATGCATTTTTAGAAATAATATCCTTTGATTTGGGAGACCCTTGGTCCATGGCTTGATTTAGGTGGTTTGATGGTGTTTGGACTGGTCACTAAGTCCAACTAAGGGCTGTGATGGAGTTAGTTTGGTAACTTTAGGGTGGTTAGGTCACATTTAGTGCATGAGTCCAAATGGGTGAAAATGACCAAGTCATGGGTTTGGGCTAGGTTAACCATGTCAATTGGCACAAATAAATGTTTCATTTGGTGTAGATGATCATAAGGAACAATATTGATGAAGAATAGAAGTGGTTTTGAGTTCAATTGAAGGGTCAATTTGATGGAATTTTGATTTTAATCAATTTGGTCATTTTGGGCTAGGCTTGGGTCTAGCTTGAGTTAGCTTTGGGCTAAGTCCAAATTGATTATTGTAAATGGTCAATAGGGACCTTATGAAGAGCTTTCAACATGAATTGGATGCTAATTTGGGGGTTAAGGCAATCAATTGGGTGAAATTTGGTGACTTAGCCAATGTGGGGCTAAATTTGGGAATTTTGGATTTAGGCCAAAATCAAATGGATTTGAGACTTCACCAAGGCCAATTGTTGGTTGATTTTGATGTACAAGAATATTATGAAGATTTTTCAACATTAATTGGGGCCAATTAAATAGGATATGGGTTCAATTTGGTGAGATTAGGTCATATGGTCAAAATTGGGGTTTTGACCTAAATCAAAATTAGGCTCAAATCATGGGCCAATTAGGCTTGGATTTGGTTTATTTTGGTCATATAAAAAGTGAATTTGAGTTTAGTATTGGAATTGGGGCCAATTGAGATCAAATTGATGGACATTTGGGTTGAATTTGGGGAAATTTGGGTCTTTAAAGGCAAATTTGAGGATTTTGGTTAAAGATGGTCAAATTGGCCAAATTGGGTCATGTGGTAGTTGAGAGAAATGAAATTAGTAATATTTGGTATTTATTGAGATTTTCTAGGAATTTTTTGGATTTTGGGCCCAAGAGGGGTATTTTGGTAATTTAGGGGTGTTTAGGGGCAAAAGACCAAGATGAGTATTTTGGTATAGTTGAGGTACCAACCATCACCAACAAGCCATGGACCAATGGAAATCCCATTTTGGGTCCTCTACATAGTGGTCTTAGCCAAACCATAGCCCTAGGGCTAGTAGGTTTAGGGGACCATCTACATGAGTATCCCAAAAGAATCAAGGAACCAAAGCCTAGAAGTTCTGGGTTGTGCGTGATTATGAGTGTAGATGAGTTTAGTGAGTGAATTAGCTCTAGACCAATACCCAGGGTCAACCCTAAGGTCAGACATCCTAAGGAGACTCTCCTTGAGGTCCCTCATAGTGACCCCACCTACTAAGTGCTAGAGGTTAGAACCAATATGTGGAACTTCAAGTTGAGTAGAGAAGAGGGTAAAATTTCTAATGGTGAGGATGTCTTTTATAGTTTTCTAATAATAGTTAATAAGAAAGTCCTATGGCTATACCTTAGGCTACTAAAGAGGAAAAAACTAAACCTCAACCAAAAGTGAGGTCAACATTTATTTATTGTTGTAGTTTGTATAACTTTGATTTTATATATGAATTCCGAGTATTTTTGTGTTTTCCCATGAGAACTGAGTAGTTTTCTCTGTCTTTCTCCTTGTCTTGAGATTTATGAAATGGTGATTTGAATTGGTGAAGCCTTGAAAATGTTTAAGAAATTGTGATGATCTTTTCACTTCGATCTTAATTTACTTTCAATCTGGCCAATTGATTTGTTAAAATATGTTGAGTTTTACAACTAAAGTGAAGATTACATCCAAGATTCAGGGAGGTCAAA
>NW_018253472.1:109714-110588 GCF_001263595.1 Phalaenopsis equestris
CTGAACATAATATAATTCTTCATTTTCTATTTCATCTAAAATAACTTCATCTTTGTCTTCAAAATCTTTTTTTCTCTTCAAAATATTCTTTAAAATGCTTGTTCAATAGATGTTCACTAATTTTCATGCAAAAACATTCATTATCTCTTTCAACAGCAGGGTATTTCATAGATTTCACAATGTTAAAAGTCACTTCTTGATCGTTAACTCTTATAGTTAATCTCTCTTTTGAACATCTATCATAGCTCTTCGAGTAGCTAAAAAAGGTCTCCCTAAAATTATAGGTATTTCTTTATCTTCCCCCATATCTAAAACAATAAAATCCATAGGAAAGATAAATTTATCAATTTTTACTAACACATATTCTATAATTCCCTTAAGATAAGTAACTGTAAGATCTACTAACTGAAGAGTTACAGAAGTAGGTGAGACTTCTCCTAATCCTAATCTTTTGAAAATTGATAGAGACATAAGATTAATACTGGCTCCCAAATCACATAAAGCTCTTCCATAAAATCTTTCACCGATAGCACACGGTATAGTGAAACTATCTGGATCTTTTAATTTTTCAGGAAGCTTTTTCTGAATAATTGCACTACACTCTTCACTAAGTGTAACAGTCTCATTATCAGTGAACTTCCTTTTCTTGTTCAAAATATCTTTCATAAACTTCACATAATTGGGCATTTGCTCTAAAGCTTCTACGAAAGGAATATATACCATTAATTTCTTAAAATTTCTATAAACTTGGAAAATTGTTTATTCTTTTTGTGTTGCTTCAATCTTTGAGGAAACGGTGGTGGAGGTTTCTCCACAGTAATTTTAATTGGTGTAAGTGGATATTCTAAATCTGGGTATTCAAGATCCTTTTCTT
>NW_018253472.1:110670-111325 GCF_001263595.1 Phalaenopsis equestris
CTAAGCGCAGTAGCGATATGCCTCAATTGGTTTTCAATATTCTTGATAGCAGTTCCTTGATTTTGTAACTGGTTTCCTTGAATTTGTAATTGATTTCCTTGATTCTGCAATTGTTGACCCATGTTCAATATTAACTCTTCCATAGACAACTTCTTTTCCTTAAATTGAGTGTTATTGTTAAATCCTGGAGGATAAGTAGGTCTATAATTAACATTTCCTTTGTTGGTTGAATTTCCCAATGAGTTTATTGGGTTGTTTGTCCATTATTGATTTGTAGAAGAATTGTTATTCCAATTAAAGTTATGATGACTCTTCCAATCTGGGTTATAATAGTTTGAATAAGGATTGTTGGGTCTATTGTTGGGTCGAATATGGGTTGTTGGGTCTATTAATAGCATTTAAGTTCTCATAAGAAGTTTGAACATCCACAAATTGCCAAGATGAATTCTCTTCCATCATAATAGGTGTAGGAGAATTCATTCTATAATGATATAATTTCTTTCATATTACAGCAATCTGCGAAACTAACATAAATATTGCATCAGAATCGTGGATACTAGCTACTCTTTTAGGATTTACCCTTTCAGAGGACCATTGAAAATTGTTGGTAGTCATCTCTTCTATTAACAAATAAGCCTCATCAAAAGGTTTTGAC
>NW_018253472.1:111497-121962 GCF_001263595.1 Phalaenopsis equestris
GATGGAGGGAAATATTTGGATAGAAATTTCTGTGAAAGTTCTCCCCAAGTTCTAATAGATCCAGGTGCTAACAAATTTAACCACATCTTAGTCTTATCCCTAAGTGAAAAAGAAAAAAGTCTAAGTCTAACAGCATCGTTCGAAACTCTAGCATATTTAAAGGTAGCACAAAGTTCTAAAAAATTAGCGAGGTGTAAATTAGGATCTTCATTTGGTGTACCTCTGAATTGATTGTTTTTTATAATTTGGATAATAGCAAGTTTGAGCTCAAATGAATTAGCAGCTACATCAGGATTTTGGATAGATAAGTGAATTTCCTTTGCTGTAGGATTTGCATAATCTCATAGAGGTCTAGGTTGATGTTAATTTTCTATTCATTGATTGTTCACATTATTTTCCATTGTGTCAAGATTTCTAGGTTCTTTTCTTAGTTTTTTAATTCTTCTAACAGTGCATTCTAATTCTGAATCGTAAGGTATAAGATTTTCAGGTCCGAATTTACGCATACAATTGAAATTAGTACACAGAAAAACAGTTAACTAAATATGAAAATAAGTTGCAATTCAAGTAAAAGTTTTCTAATAGTCCTAATTTGTCTGTTACTCTAATTATGATTTTTTTTTAAAATCTAATTTTTACTCCCCGACAACGGCGCCAAAAACTTGACAGCGACTTTATATATGCTTAAAAGTACAAGAATTTGATACTGCTGCTAGAAGATTTAAATCCCCGGCAACACCGCTAAAAACTTGACAACGGTTATAGATTTGATAAAGATGTGTATAAAATATTCAATAATTGCAAATTCACACTTATTAACGCTAGTATACGTATTGCTCTAGTAATATAGGGCTCTAATGGAGTCCTGGATATCAATCCTACAGGGAGTAATATTAGAGGCTATGAACTAAGATTTAAAAAATCAATACTTAATCACAACAATATAGTTCAATTTACATATTTATCAATAGTAGGCAATTAAAATAAAAATGTAATTTTAATAAACTTTTAATTAACTAATTCTACTAATAAAGTTTCTAATGTGAAGTTCAATATATAAGAAAGCATCATTCTCCTTGCAAGAAATTTAAATGAATGGATAAATTGAATCAGTTTAAATTATATTTTGTCAAATAGGAGCATACCTATTCTTTACCCTTTGGACCAGGCATAAAGAACATTGACTAATCCTATGCTTGGTTACTGAATCTGCGGCTAGGCTGGGAGGATACCGACTCTCACTTTAGAGCTCCCACGTTCCCCTTGCCTGAGGGCTAACATCTACACTTTAGCACCCAAACGATATGACAAAATTGAAGATTTTAGTCTGACACTCTAAAATCTCCAATTCTACGCCCGATAATTTTTATTTCCCTATTTATTTGCACCCAACTTTCAAGGAATTTGACCTCCCTAAATCTTGGATGTAATCTTTGTAATGTAAATTCACTTTAGTTGTAAAACTCAACATATTTAACAAATCAATTGACCAGATTGACAGTAAATTAAGATTGAAGTGAATAGATCATCTCAACTTATTTAACATTCTCATGGCACAACCAATTCAAATCATCATTTCACAAAATCTTAAGACGAGGAGAAAGACAAAGAAAACTACTCAGAACTTATGGAGAAGATACAAAAAAACTTAGAATTTATATATAAAAATGAAGTCATACAAACTTCAATAAGTAAATACAGGAAGAAGATAGAAGAGCCCAGATTCCAAATGAACAAATTCAAACTAGTTCCTCTCAATCTTTTCCTTTCTTGACAATACACAAAATTCTCCTTCGAAGTGGCAAGGAGAAAGAAATCTCTCACTTTCCTTCCACTCTTACAATCTCTTGAAGAATTCCTCACAATACTAACTCTAAATTACACTCTCTACATTCTAATGGACATACGTGGACACCCCTCTCTCGGCCTCCAAATTGTTTCTTTTAAAGTTGTAGAAGAGTTTTCAAGAGTTGCCCAAGCGTCCCTTCAAAAATCGTCCACATTCAATGCATCTGTTGAGAGAACTGATGTGCTCGCCGTTGGTGGCCTTGATGGTGCAGTTGGCGGTCTTCTAAAATATTTAATTCTGGACTCGGGAAAAACCCGCCGTCGGCGCCCGAGATCAAATCTTCATATTTTGGTCATTTTTGCTCTAAATTTGCTCCAATGACCATAATTCAACATACCTGCAACAAAACATCAAAAATGCCTTTCTTTAAAGTGCAATATCATCAAATCAGTGTAAAATATGTATGAAAATCTCAACATATTTTCATTTGGTCAATCTTTCCCTCGGACTTATCTCAGTCTTCCTCTAAAAGCTGATAAATGTCAAGAAAATAATTTCTCTTCTTTATTTGATAGAATCAATAGTTGGCTATAAGGTTGGAAAAATAATTTCTTTTCTTTAGAAGATATATTTCAATATAAGATCTATAAAAAATTGTCTAATTCTTTTTCTAAGTTCTATTTCTACTATTATATTCATCATTGAGAAAATCAACCCTACAATTCTAAGATTGCTATTTAATGGAGGGATATCTAAGATGTCACTTTATATCTTGAGCATTGATTAGGGTTGTTAACGATCCGATTTCAAGCTGAGCTGGGCTCGACAAAATTGGCTTAAGAAAATTTTGATCCAAAATTTTTGCTCATAGCTCATCAGCTTGTTCATTTTGATCTGTCTTGATTCGAGCCAAAATTTGAATCAATTATTAAGTGATTAAAGATCTTCAAGCTAAATTCTGTAAATTTGTAGCCTTAACATTAGTAAGGTTGTCAACGTTCCAATTTCGAACCAAGTTGGGGTCGGCTCGAAAAAAATTCAATCCAAAATTTTGGCTCGTAGCTCAGCTCATGTATTTCGATTTGAGCTAAAATTCAAATCAATTTTCGAGCGCTCTTTGAGCTAAATTCATATCCCTAGCAATGACCACTCTCCTTAAAAAGAATAGGTGGAACGAGCCTCTTAATTTGAGCTAGAATTGCAAAATGAAATTGACTTGGAAAATTCTTATTCCAAGGCATTTGCTTGCAAGATGGTGCGCTGGTTTTTATTATTTAAATTAGAATTTATTGGCATAATTTCTTGTGCAACATACATGTTAGGAGACTGTCTCAATCACCTCAAGAAATTGCCTTGAAGTTGTACTTGCCACTATTGTTGTGTCATGGTGTTGTTTTTTTTCTTAGTTTCACCACGATGCTTCAGATGTCGATAATTAACCTTCTTCAATAGGGGCCAACACTAACGTGCCACCGCTGGTGATGCCAAAAGGTTACGTTATGGGCTTCTATACAAAAATTAGTATCACGGCATTGTGTTTTACGATGTCATAACACTCCACTCTTCATTTAGGAGACTATTTAGCTATATCCATGGAATCACGACACTCATGATAGACGCCATGATGCTTTTTTGTCAATCTTGATGGCTTATTTATTCATATCAATTGTGTTATGGTGCTCATGGATGGTGTCGTGATGTTTTTCTCTCTATATGGAGTACATAATTCTTTAGGAGCCCCATTTCCGCGACGTGCCTAGTTGGCATCAAAGTACTGCATTTTTTGGTAAACAGACCTAAATAAGGCAGAATGTAGCGATTTGGAGCTATACTCATAGTTTTAAATTTTTTTGCGAGATTTGCCTGCTAGAAGAGGACTAGGGAGTATGAGCTAAGCAAAAAAAGAATTTCCCATTTATTTCAATAAAATAGCCACTTGTTGGGCTTCTTTTCTCAAAAGAAATAATAAAAATAAACGGAGATCAGGGAGGGGAACATAATATCAATATTACTCATTCCTCTTCTATATGGAAGGAGATTCAAATGATAGCTTATTTTAAGAAATGGGTAAGGTATTCTATAAGCTTGATAATGGTTCACACTTATGGGCTCTGAAAAATTTTGAAATACCCTAGCATCCCTCAAAAAGAAATATGATAAATGAGGATAAGGGAGCTTATCATAAGTTTCTTAGTCAAATTTCAAAAGGCAAATGAGATAGTACATAAGACACTGCCTACATATTACGTACACATTTTGTGAGCATTTTATGATCTGGGGTTTGAGGTTTCCCATAGCAGCAAGACCTTATGATTAATTATCACTCCTGATAACAGAAGAACACTTTTGATTAAGGATAGTCATTAAGCATTTATACTTAGCATATAGTAGCAACAAATTTAGGATTTTTAAAATTATAAAATTATCACCACGAGCATAGAGTGAATGGCGAGGGAAATGATGACACATTATCATGTCTCATTGTTCCATCGTCTTGGGTTGCATGGTCCCTGATTTACTTAGAGGAAGTAATCAACTTGAGCTGATAGAAGGTTCATTGTCAGCAACCATGGTTGTCAGCAACCATGGGTCGCTTTGTCCAAGAGAACCTTATAGACTTGGGGTGAATATTTATCTAAGAGTATTAATCAAAGTTATTCTTATCCTATAGTGGGCTTCATGCCCTATCAAATATATAATTTACAGCTCACAGGGGAAAATTATCATTAAAGAACATATAAGATACATCTGTGATCTTAACATAATGATGTCATTTGACAATAAACTACCCGGTCAAAGGGCTCTGGTCTTAACTGTTTCTTTATGGTACCATTTGACGATAAAATCACACGAACATGACATTTTGAGTTTGAATTTAGTATTATACATACTACAATATTGAATTTTTATGGTCTTAATAATAGAGTTGTTACCCTCAACAAATGATCATGGAGGGTAAATGGGTTTTGCTCTTTGCTTTTAATTGATAAATATCATTTATATATTATAAAGTTTTTAATATTTTGTAGTCTTTTTGATTTTAGGATAAACACCTCCAGTTGAGATTTGCATCGAACACGACCATCTACGTGGAATGATTGAAATGCTTATCTTGATATTTAATTGAACCTAGTCATTTAAGCATTCAAATGAGCATTGCTGATGTCAATTCAGTCCCTATTAGTAAGAGGGGTGGACTTGCCCAGTTTGTTATAGGCTTCATCGGTGCTTGTTGATAAGCTATCAAGTTTTCCATATGCTTTATGCAAGTTCCATTTATATTAATTTTTTTATTCAAATAACGATGTCAATCCTTAAATTATAGTTTAGGAACCTTCATTTATATTGAATTTTGATTCAAGTAAGTTCAGTTCAATTGTTATTTGTAAATAACATTAAAACAAAATTTTGATAGTATTTCAACCGTCTCCCGACGTCATTCCCATGAGGGGGCTACGTCGATAAAGTTTGGCTGGGGAAAAAATTTGCGTACATAAGATGTACGCAGAGCTGCGTACGTCTGCAACCTGCAAACAGGTTACAGGGAGGATTTCAGGAGGTTATAACCGCGTTATACACCCTGTAACCTCCCTGTAACCTACCTATATATGAAAACAGAAGCGTGGAACTTACTCGAAGGTACATGTAGGTCTCGAAGGTACATACATGTAGGTTATAGGGAGGTTACAGGGGGTATAACACGATTATAACCTCTTAAAATCTTTCCAGTAACCTGCAAACAGGTTACAGATTTATATACGCAAATTTTTTTCTGCCCACAATGCTACTAAAATTGCGGATGTGTGGTATGACCCTACAGACTTGTCTTCGTCACCTGCCATGCTATGAAAACTGTGTATAAGTACATAAATTTTGAAATGCCTACCACGTTGTCAGTGTCAGTGTCGGTGTCGTGTATAAGTCTCCCCTCACCACTTGACAAAAAGCATATATAAGATTCAACTCAACGCACTGAACATGTCGTAAATAGGTATTTGGAGATTTTTTGAAATAATAACAGTGACTCAAACTTCACGTACGAGCTTAACCCCACCATGCTCTAAAAAACTTGTACAGAGTTATGTAGATGTGCCAAACATGTTGCAATCGATATTTTGAGAGTCCAGAGAACAGTATTTTATACCCTTGTGAGATAGACGTCAACGATGCGAAGACCTTGGCATGGATTTTGAGGGAATATTTTCTTTCTTCCTTTTTTTTTTCTTTTTTTGACTCTCGGATCTCCTTAGAGAGAGTAATAAGAAAGAGAGAATGAAGGTGGGTTTATGAGGGAGGTAATGAGGAAAATGACATGGATTATTAGCAGTATGACATTAGCCAAAGAACACGAACTTGAAGCTGCCAGAACTCAATGCTGGTTCAAAAATAGAACTTCTAATGGGGTTAGAAGATCTGGTTATAGGATGCACTTGTGTGGGTAGCAGATTGGGATAGGTTGGAGGAGGCACGTGAAGGAGGTAACATATGAGATATGGGCGGGTAAAGGGAAGCAAACCGGTTTGTGTTTCTTGTGTACTTGAGGTCGAGTGTAGAGCTGTGCTGCATGGGATGGAAGGCGAGGGAGGCTGGTGCCATCGGGAAAGAAAAAAATGAAAATAATAAAAGGAGATAGAAAATATTACTTGTGGTGATCATACATTGTAATAATTTAAATGGGTCGTCGTGTACCGTTGTGATTGCATCCGGACAACAAGAGAGAGACGGGAGTTATTTAAATATATTACAAGTGAAATCGGCTCATGAACAGTGTGTTCGTTTTCGGCTCGAAATTGACTCGTTATAATTAAATTGAAAAAATAGATGTAGAGTGTTGAATTCAGACATGGATAACCACATCACCACACAAGCTGTTACTATTTAAACTTAGATATAAATAAATGTAATATATTATTATATAAATAATACATATAATAAATTATTATATAAATAATACATATAATAAATTATTATATAAATAATACATATATATATTTTTTTATTTCGAGTTAAAACGAGCCAAACACGAGCGAACAAACAGTTGTTCGTGTTCAGCTCGTTTATAATTTGAGCTTTAAAAACATGTTCATGTTCGACTCGTTTGTTTAACGAACGAGCCGAACACAAGTTACTTAACGAGTCAAACATGAGATGTTCGCGAACAACGAGCTTTTTTGATGGCCCTTGGCAAGAGATTTATTCTTTATTTAGTATTTTCCTTCAATTTATTTTGTTCTGCCATGCCTAATAATGGGGACAAGAGAGAGAGACAGAGATTGGGAGAGTTCACATTTTAACAAAAATCTGAGAGGAAGCGCCCTATTTCAAAACTTTGCCCTCCCCTTTATTTTGTTTGTCGCAAGACTCGTATACTTCTAATTTTTGTTTGACGCGTAGCCTAAAAAATTTTGGCACTTGATGATTGCCTTGTTAAATTCAACTACTATGTAAATTATCATAGGAAAATTTGAATTTATAAGTTTAATAATATATATCATAAATTTATTAATCTGTAATATATATTAACGTTGATATTTAAATATAAAAATACATATTAAATTTATATAATATTCAAATAGCAGGAATATTTGATGATCAGTCAACGCAGAAAATGGAGCCTACTTTTGGTGTGAATAGGCTCATTTGAACTATCACGACAATTCAGACCTGCTCGTGTGATCCATTTAACGATTGGATAACATTTGGCTAGTGTCAGCTATGTTCAAAGTGAACTACTCTTGATTTATGGGACATCGAGTTTGATGCTTGTTATCCTCGTCCTGTTTCCTCAATTAGATTAATGAAACACATAAATGGGTCAACAAATGGCTCCTAATAAATGTGGTGCGCACCTGAATGAACCATATTTGTTGCGAACAAACTGAACATGTGGATTTCTCTAAGCTTGTTTGGATTGCAGATCTCTGCGAATACTTTTAGGTGTCAATATATGGTATAATTACCCTTTGATAATCATGCTTGTATCATTGTAGCCTTCTCATTGGTTCATATTATTATTATTTTTAATCTGAAGAGTTCATGTATGTTTAACAAGTGTTATCCGCATTCCGGTGAAATACACATAAATCACACAAATGTACATATTTATCAAATAGTATACAGATTCAAAAGTCAGTGTATTGATCTCATAGATAACGAGTTAATTTTGTAAGGAGATAAATTTTTTAATTTACTACTCCTAGGTTTAGTTTGATGTGTTCGAAGTTTGTGAGTTTTTTAAAATGTTCTAAAACCTAATTTTGCAAAGTAAAACTTAGTGTTGAGAGTAGGGTTTTCTAACGAGCGAGAGTACCTCCATGAATTGGACCTATGAAACATAAGTATATCCATTTGATTCAAATGTAGTTGACAAATAAAAGCAAATCTACTACTTAGCCTCTTCTACGGTCATAAGAAGTCTTGAAGTATCATATTATAATATAGTTTCCTAAATCATGTACAAACTCTCAGAGTTCCGTGTTTCTCTAATGATCGCACTATCCTAAAAGCGATTGTCCTATCCTCCTAGAAAAGTTTGTGTTAACTTAGTTTTTCTACTAACATTCTTTATTATCCTAGATCACAATAAGTTTTATTATTCAAAGCGGTAAATTTATAAATAAATTAGGTATGCAAAGTTAACATATCAACAATCCCAATAAGATTCTAAAAATCACACAACATGGATATCAATAAGTTCCTAGATTACCAATCCGAAGGAGAAAAAGTTTTAGTTCCTAAACACAAGAGATGAACACAAAACAAATTCTATTAACAAAAGTAAACTCAAGTTAATAGAAAATTAAGAATGTTCAAGCCCTATTAATTCTTGCTTTGGTCTACAAGGATTCTTCCTCTTAGAATGTAACTCCTTTTGCATGCACTTGCACACTCTTACAATTAATAATATCACTAACACTCACTCTAAAAATCACTCACTCTCACACACCCCACTTCATCTAAGTAGGCAAATAATACACTAAAGCTGTTACAAACATCTTCTAAAGATTTAATATCCTTACATAACTTATTTTAATACCTTTTTATATAAATTTTCATAAGTCACTTATATTTGGTTGACTAATATAATATCAATTCTTAATTGTTTATACTCTAATTGAGCTTATCAACTAAATAATATTAATTCAATTATTATCTACTTGAATATAATATTCTAAATTTATAATTAAGGAGGTTTTTGATTCTTTGACTTTTAGAAAGGGGGATTGGTACCAATTTTAAATTTAAGTTTAATCTCAAACTTCTTCTCTAAAGCTCCTATTTTCTTATAGCTCGAGTCTTTTCAACTTTTATTTTTATTTTTTATTTTTCTTTTTATTTTATTTTATTGAGGATTACTATTTATAGTTAAGCTTTTCTTTAATAATTTTGAACACCAATTCCTTCAATCTCAATTATCTCCTAACTTATCTTTTTTACTTTAGTTATGGATGCTCTTACTGAATTTACAGAAGGATGTACATTGGTGTATGCTTTTCTTCAGTGATATCCTTCTTATGGATAAGACTAGAGAAAAATTTTAGGAGAAAAATGAATTATGAAGGTCTACATCAAAATTTAAAGGTCTTCGTTTGAGTAGAACTTAAACAGAATCCATGGAATGTTATTTTAGTAGTAATAGCTCTAGTGGCAGAGTTGTAATTATGGGTGATCAAATCATTAAAATATGTGAACATTTTAGATATCTCGGGTCTATTGTTCAAAGTGATGGTGTTATATATGGGGATGTTGTTAGTAGATATCATGTTAGTTTGTTAAAGTGGAGGAATGCTTGAGACCTATTGTGTGATAGAAAAGCACTGCTTTATAAAGAAAGGAAAATTTTATAAAATGGTGATGAAACTTGCAATGTTCCATGACACAGAGTGTTGGCCTTTAAAAGAGGAACAAATAGAAGGTTAAGTATTGCCCTAGATGAGAATGCTTCGGTGAATGAGTGTTGTGACACTTAGAAACAAAATGCAAAATGAACGTATCCATGATAGGGTTGGTGCAACACCAATAAGAAACAAAATTAGAGAGAAAGGTCTTAGATGGTTTGGTCACATTAAATGTCGACCATCTGATGATCCGGTTAGGAGAGTAGATGTTTTAGACTCGACTCGACTTATGTACTCGACTTATGTTAAGAAATGTAGAGGTAGACCTAGAAAGACTTCGGCATTTTGTATATTAAATGCTCTTAAGTGATTAGAATTAAATGAAAATATGACATTCAATAGGACACAATGGAGAAAAAGGATAAATGTAGAAGACCCTACTTTGTGGGATAAAGGCTTGTTATTGTTGTTGTTAGAGATAAAATGCATAATAAGGGTTGGTGTTGCTCCAGTGGCGGACAAAATTAGAGAGTCATCATAGATGTTTTGGTCACATTAGACGTTGACTACCTGATGATCCCATTACGAGTGTAGATGTTTTAGACTCGACTTATGTTAAGAAAGGTAGAGGCAGACCAAGAAAAACTTGGGCATTTTGTATAAAAATTGATCTAAATTAATCAAATGAAAATATGACACTCAATAAGACGCAATGGAGAAAAATGCTTACTTTATAATCAAATTTAATAATTATTTGTCTCAAAAGATTACAATGGTTTAATTTTTCCAATTTTGGCTTTTGTGGCATATGAAGTCAAATTTTTTTGTCTCACTCTTT
>NW_018253472.1:121980-154576 GCF_001263595.1 Phalaenopsis equestris
CTCTTTCCTTATTTTGGCATTTGTTGCATAGAAATTAAAAAAAATTACATACATACCACTAAATTCCTATGTATTTTTATATCTAACACTTACACTTCGCATTTTAATACAACTTTTTGTGTACATGTAAGGTTGTATGTTTGCAAAAAAAATAGAAGTTTAGGTGTTAGATATGTAATTACATAAGAATTGAGAGTAGAATTTCTTTTATATAGTTAGGGCTCAAGCCAATTAATGATCCACATCGCGTCAGATCAAAATTTAGTAGGATTGATTCACAATATGATTTCACACTTAGGGTAGTTATGTGAATTTAGGGCTTAGCGCTTTTAGAATTTATGTTGTACATGTTCAGAAATTAGGACGTTTAAAGTTTATGTTATACATGTGTTATGTAGGATAGGTCTGTGAATTTAGCTAGAACAACGACAATCACTCAAAAATTAATTCTGGATTGAAAATTTTTTGAACCGACCTTCACTCAGATCAAAGTCAGATCATTTAACATCATATTGATGTTAGGTATGTGAAAAATAGTTAATAAGACTATAATTGATTTGAAAACCGACTAAACATATAAATCAATATGAATTAATGAATAATTCAAATTAATATTTCAGTTTTAAGGTGTTTGTCTTGATTTATTATTAATCTATTTATTAAATCCATTAAGATGTCACTTTCTAATATTGTTTGCAACTGTAGCTACTCCAATCCTTTCACGGGTATATTTATTTCGTATTTTATTTCCATCTTAAAATCAATCATAGAACTAAGCATTCTCATCGCCCCAGTCGCTTACATGATTAATTGCACACCTCAAAATATTTTCTTAAAAGAAGATATTTATATAATGTAAGAGTTTTCACCATTTTTTTCATTGTGAAATCTAATTTCCATTGCCAAAATGAAAATAATCTTCTTAATCTAATTTTCATTTTCAAAATGGAAATTCACTTAGAAATCTAATTTCCATTGCCGTATTTCCCATTTTGACAATGAAAATTAGATTTCAAAGTGAATTTTCATTTTGTTAATGTAAATTATATTTGAAAGTGAATTTCTATTTTGACAATGGAAATTAGACTTCACATATGAGAATGCAGTGAAAACTCTTACATCATATGAAATATTTCCTTTTAAGATATACTTTAAGGTGTTTACTTAATCGCGTATGAGGTTTGTAAAGACGAGAATGCTTAGATGTATGATTGACTTCCTACTTGTAAAGAAAATGTGAAATGAATAAACTAGTGAATGGTTTAGTGTAGCTATGGTGAAAAACAAGATCAGATTAAAAAATATGAAAAAAAGTTAAACCGATTGTCGATCTTCGACCGCCCTAACAGTAGTAAGCTGTTAACGTTCCATTTTCTAGCCAAACTTGGGTCAGATAGAAAAAAATTGATCCAAAATTTTGGCTCGTAGCCTTGCTCATTTATTTCGTTCCAATCTCTACTCGAGCCAAAATTCAAAGCAATTAATTTTCGAGCGATTAATGTTTTTCGAGCTGTCTAAAACGTTTAGTTCTTTTAAGAATTTGGTCACCCATTATTCTAACTTTACAATTATGTCAACTACTAAAATTAAAGTCTATGTAGTCATTCACATTGTAATGTGTTGATTATTTTCAGGTTTGTAAGTAAATGTGGATATTTGTAAATCAAGATCGTAAATGTAAAATAGGCTTTATTCAGATAGAAAAGGGATCACCGAAGGGTTTTTAAACGGTGTAGAGACCTTTGCGGTTGCAACATCACTACTTCCATCTTACGTATCTGAGGGTAGGTTTCGATGTCTATGTCAAAACATAAGAATTGAACACACTTAATGTCTGATGAAGTAAGATATGATTTATACCGTTGGGCTTTTCAGTATGATTACTAGATATGGACTTAGCATGGGGACGTTGACTTTGCATCCTTTAGCTTAGTTCCTTTGATGAGCTATGATCCCCCACCTAGATTTCACTCAAGTAAAATTTAAGAGATGATCTTTGATAAAACAACGCTACATTACCCGAGTCAAGTGCAGGAAGAGACACTAAAACACGAGGCTCAAACTTTTTATTATTTTATGAATGCTACTTTTAGGCCACTGTGAGATGGATGAAACTCTCATTTTGAGCTATCGTTGCTCTCAAAATACTACAAATTAAAACTGAGTTTAATATACCCTAAGAGTGCTTCAATCTTTTTGCAACATTATTGAAAGAGACAAATCCAAAAGAAAATATAGTTCCAAAAGACTTATACTGAACAAAAAAACTTGTCTCCAAGCTAGGATTAATAACAGAGAAGATTAACTGTTGCGTGAATGGTTGCATGTTATTTTATAAGTCCAACACATTAGAGGCTCAATGCAGATTTTGTAGTTCTCAGATATTTAAACCTTAGAATAAAAGAAAAGAGGCAAAAACAAGGTCCTTTCAAGCGTCTCCTCTATCTACCATTTGTTTCACATCTTCAAAGATTTTTTACTTCTCCGTATATTGCTCCACACATGACATGACATCTTAGTGGTCAAGGGATATCAATTCAATGAGTCTTCCTGTAGATGGAGGGGCATGAAAAGTTTTTGATCATCTGCATCCTGAGTTTGTTGCGGAAGTACATAACGTGTGACTTGGCTTATGCTCGGATGACTTCTCACAGTATAGTCAGACCACGACACCCTACTCTTGTTGGCGAGTGATCATTTCTGGAAGGATAAAATGATCAGGCATAGTCTCAATGTGATGCACAAAGAGAAGAATTTTTTTGACAATATGTTTGACACTCTGATGGATGTTAATGGGAAAACTAAAAATAACATGAATATCAGACTAAATTTGAAGGAGATTTGCACAATGTGGGAGTTGGAGGTTCAAAAAACTATTACTAGCAAGCTTTTGAAGCCTAAAGAAAAATATTCTCTTACTTTAGCACAATGTAAATCAATTTGTGAGTGGCTTAAATCTTTAAAATCACGAGCAGATATGCTTTAAATTCGAGTCATTGCGTTGATATGGAGACGGGAAAGGGATTTCAAATGAAAAGTCACAATTACCGTACTTTTCTCCAAAATTTTGAATTTATTGTCTCCAACGAGGGTGTTTTTAACACAAGCTTGTAAAGCAACCCATAGATCAAATCTTAGGAGAATAGTTTTATGTTCTAGTTGAATATAAGAACTCTAGTCCAACGAGGGGTGTTGAGGAAGCGATATTTGCTATGAGGCAGTCTCCAATCAAAAAGCAGTTCTTAAAGACTTAATGTATGAATGAGACAAATGATGAACACTCTGTCATAATTGTGTCGAGGACGTTAATGTGAACGATCTTTCAAGATTGAAGTGAGGGTTGCCTCCCTTCTGGGAGTAATTTTCATATACTTTATGTCTAAACAAGATGTAAAAACATTATCCTACTACAATCTTACTCTGCATGTTAACGTGACCTTTTAGGAATGTATTAAAATTTGCCCCTCACATCAACAAATATAAAGAAATGATACACCATAGGTAGAAAGAGGTTTCTTTGAATGTTGGATGATATATATCATTAAAAAAATGAATCTTGACATCTCGGACTTGAAGACTATGCTGAATAAGACTTTTCTTTTCATAAAAAAAATGTCAAATTGTTGTGTGTCAAAAGATTTATGATGATAGAGTGATTATTTAGTATCTAACATTGCATGCAAATCCAACACACTTAGGTAATTAAAGTGTCTGGTAGAGATACCAGATGCTCTTAAGTGGAAAAGCCTAGAAAGGGGAAAAATCATGAGACCTAAACTAGTTGAAATAATCCACTATATAATGATGAGTGTACAAGCCCACTCTTCTCTTGAGTTAGGGAAAATTTAATTAAAAAGTTAATGTATATTGGTATTTCATCGATAGTAGTTGTAACAAGCCACAAAGGTTTTAGTTTATTACTATGGGACAATATTTCACCTTGAATATTATAGATGGTGGCTATACTATTAGCTTATTATAGAGGTCGTAGTTGAAATCCATGTTAGCAGTTGACCATGTAGGCCATTAATGATTGCTTCAAAAGTGTTGTTTGGCTACAGAGGTTATAGGATGGAGTTATAATAACATTTATAGGCTGCAGGGTTAGAGTTGAGATCTGCATGAGCTATGAACCATGTAAGTCATAGTTGGTCACATAAGTCATAGTTGGGAGTTGTAATAATGTCAGTAAGTAGCATAATTAAAATTTGTGAGCTGCATGAACTATGATAATGTTTTTAAGCTACAGAGACCATATCTGAGAGTTGCATGAGCTATGATAACATATGTAGCCTATAGAGGCTAGAGTTGTGAGTTGCATGAGATGTGATAAAGTTCATAGGCTACAAAAACCAAAGGCTACAGAGGTTGAAGTTATGAGTTGCAAGAGATGTGATAATGTTTGTAGGTCATAAAGACCGAGATTGGAATTTGAATGAGTTGTTGATAACATAAATCATAGTTTATCATGTACTTATAGTAGTGAGTTGCAATGAGAGAGCTTCATGAGTTCAGAGAAAGTTGTTGTATCTTGAGCACAGTTTTGGTAAACAGTACTGTGGGGTACATCCTTCCACTATCTTTGGGTGATGTCATTACACCATATGCGTGGTGCATCGTTGCAGCGTGTTTAGTGTGTGTCGTTGCACCATCTTCGGGGTATGTCATTACACCATCTTAGGGGTGCATCACTACATTGTATAAGGGGTACAAGCCGCACCATCTTAAGGGCATATTTACACCCTCTTTGGAATGTAATGTTACATCGACTTTATGGTGCATTGCTCCATAAGATGAATCATTACTCAACAAAGTTACTTTCAGCATAGTGCTTCTTTACTACATAGCGCATGTCATGACTTTGTGAAGGGCATCATTGCAATGAGCAGAGGCTACCGATGGTGTTCGATAGCGGTCGGAGAGTGGTGGTTGACAGTGGTCGGCGACTGTAGGAGTTGGTGGCATTTGTTGGACCTTTGATGTAAAATATTTGACCTCAACTCCTCCAAGGTAGGTCTTCCGTTAGTTCACCATTTTCATTCTGTTTTATGAATGGGGTAGGATTTGATTTATAAAGACTTGGAGAGACCTCCCTACAAATAAGGATGGATAAGTTTCACTCTATCAGGTGACTTAGATATGTTCACTCGATCAGACTATTTTTTTCTTAAACATTTGAGTGTCTTAACAATGTTGGAATTGGGAAAATTCATCTCATTAATTGTAAGCTTGTCAAATTTGGAATTCATTGGACCTTCCAACTTGCCACAAGAAGCTTCCAAAGATGGCTTAATGACTAGATCTGGGCTTGATTTTGACTCAGTTTGGACCAATTTTAGTGTCATTGTGTTTGTCTAGTTGAGCCAGTCAGTTTAACTGTAAGTTTACTAAAACTGAAGTTTTGGGTTATTTTTAGTTAAAGTTTGAACTTTCTTTTTTTAAAATATATCTCGACCTACATCAAAAAGAATATTTGTTGAACCCAAATTTTTGTCAATAACACCCAAAAATAAAGCATAAAAGTAGAAAGAGCGAGAGAGAGAGAGATAGAGATAGAGTCTGTAGACTAAGTAGTTATTGACATGTTTCAACAAACTCATTACATTTAATGCCTCTTTATTTATAGAAAACTAGGATTACTATGAAATAACAACCATGCCCCCGTTCCTTTCCAATCAACCATGTTTTGGCCAATAATAAGCTGGTTAGGTTCCAACAAATACCTTGTGGACCACCCTCATATCATTTGACTCTTGAATCGATCGGCCCCTAGTTGGTCGACTTTAGATTAGCTGACATGCTTGGTTTAGCTTCAGATTGGTCGACCTCTGATGAGTCACTTGCTCGGTTAGACTTCAATTGGTAGTTCCTGATCAAATCACTCTTTATTGTTGTTGAATTCAATGACATGCCCCTTATTCTAAATTATTAGCGCTCATAAGAAAACTTTGCATTGTGTACAATCTTTATTTTTTGGAAGTTAAATGATGTTATTTTTTATGTGATAGGAAATATTTGGGTGGTATATATAAGTGTACGAAATAAAACTTAGGTTTTAAATCAATGGTACATTCCTTTTTATTAATTTCTAAAGCGGATGAATGTGATTGCAATCCAGATATAACTCCCACTATATTTTAACTAATAAAAATATATAATTTCAAAAAAAAAATCTACAACGGAATTCTCATGATAGGGGCATTTAAAAAGTGTGAGCATAAATGTTAATTTGAATGATTTATTATATTTTAATTTAGAATTTTTTAATGATAAGAGTGTAATCAATATTTTTAATAATATGAAAATGATATACTCGTGATCTAAGTACATGATGCATGCTGGAGAGTCTGGGGCGGGGGCCATAAATTTAGTGTCTAGGCATTATATGAGACTCCGACACTATCAGATAATTAAATAGAATGAAGAAGCAAACGGAGCCAACTCGAATTTTACATCGAAAACTTTGAAGAATGCATTGCCTAGCTAAGTTGAATAATACATTATGAATGGTGAGTACACATGTCCACTCTTCGCCTGAATTAGAGAAAATGAAATTACAAATATGATCATTGTAAATGTACAAAAATAGTTGTAGTTTGATTGTAATGAATACGGTTCTCGATGATAGTTGTAGTCTCACTGTAATGAATGTAGTTCATGATGAGAGTAGGTTGCAAGGGCCATAGTCAAATGCTATGGAGGTTGTTGTCTGTTGTTAATGTTGTAGAAAGTGGTTGTAGCATCAACTTGTCGTATATGTTGTAGTTGAAAGCGATTGTAGTAATTGACCATGTGGCTGCTAGATGGTTGGTTGTTTTAGGAGTGTTGTTTGGCCACAAAGGATGTAGTAGAAAGTTTAGCATATGGATATAATTGCAGCTTACCACTACGATCTTTGTGACCAACTGCGGCCTATATATATAATACATATATTTCTCGTGAACACACACACACACACATACATACATATATAAATAAAAATATCCTGAAATTTTAAAGTGTTTTATGTTTGGATATTTTCAGATGACGAAGTTGGTCTCGCCCGAAAATAGGGGGCAATTGATGCATCATCAATAAATTTTCAACATCCAACATAAATCTCAAGGCATGACATGGTTCTTGAGGCAATTTTTGAGCAAGAAATGTTCAACATTGATCAAAAGTCATCCTGAATTCGTGTTTCAATAAACTTATAGTCAAGTTGATTAGCTCAACAAGATAGACCCAATGGCACCAAAATCGGTCCAATTCGAGTCAAGCTAAGCTCGGATCAAAACTATTAACCACTTTTAGAAGCTCGCTTAGTATAAGTGGAAGGTTAAACAAACATCAAATATGGCATGATTACGGTCAAATAGAGCATCTCGGCAAGAAATCCAAATAGACCGGGATCACTCAATTCTCACATTAGTAAGGCACTCAAATGTCCATCAAATGTTGTTCAATCAAGAGGATCTCTCTGGGTCATCTGATCAAGAATGATCTGGATTCCTTGCTTATTTGTAACTTGGATTCTATAAATAGAGCTCTAAACTACTCATGAAAGAGAGAGGTAGACCCTGAGAAAGAGGAAGACCAGAGCCTGCAGAAGAAACAGTTGCAACCCTGCAACCCACATTGCAAATTTGAACAACTCTGCTCACTACCACTGCCTCTTATGGTTATCACCACTTCTGATGGCTGCTGGCTCTAGCTACCGCCATGGCTGATTGCCACCACTTTGGATTGCCTCTTCATCTGGTCACCACCGTCGTAGGCCACTGAAGTCTCAGGTCGCAGCATCCTCTAGTCGTTGTCCCCTCCGATCACTACCACCTTGGACCGCTGTTGCCAGTCAACTCCAGTTGCTTTCGTTGCAAGCACTGATAAAAAAAGGCTCCTGCTTTCGTCTGCCAACTCCGACCACCACACCCTCTGGTACTTCTAGCCTCCGTCGCCTTTGACAAATGTCGTTGTTGGCCAGAGTCAACCATCATCAGTCGTCACCTGCTCCTTGCAATAAATTTGCTTCCTAAGTCACAACGTGCATTACAGAGCCTCAACATACATTGCAAAGTAACAACCCACCTTATTTATGATGCAATGAAACCTCTTAAATATGTCTTAATAATGCACCCCTAGAGACGACGACTTTCTTCGGACTCTTAAACCTCACTTCATAGACTTCTGAAGGCCCTTGAGGCTTACATAAATCACCGCAACTCATTGCTACAACTTATTTGACCAACTACGACCTATGTAGTCCACAACTCCTGCAACTCCTGACTTCAGCACCTGCTACCTAAGGACATTACCACAACTCACCGTTACGGCTTGTGTGCTTCACAAGTTGTACATTTTCCAAATTCAGTCCCTACAACCTATGGATGTCATGACAACTCATCACCACAATCCACGTTGTCCACAACTCGTGTAGCTCCTGACTTTGGACTCGCGGTTTAAAGAAATCACCATAACTCACCAATACGACCTACTTGACTAACAACAACCTACGTGTTCCACAGCTCATGCAGCTCCCAACTCCTGGCCCCATTACCTATGAACATCGCCACATCTCACTAGTACGACCTACATGGTATACAACTCGTAAAGCTCTTAAATTTTGCCACAATAATATATTGATGTCATCAAAAGAATCACTACAGTCTATGTGGTCCACAACTTGTGTAACTCCTGACTTCAGCCCCGGGACCTACAGACGTCGCCACTGCTCACCACTACAACAAACGTGGTTCATAGCCTCCGCAACTCCAGACTCTAGCCCTGCAACCTATAAACATCATTGCAACTCACCAATTTGACCCATATGACCCACTGCAGCGTCTATTCTCAAACGATGCTCCTAAAGAAACCATCTGCGACACACAAAGCCAACTACTACCATGACTCTTAACTACAACTTATATTACCAGCTGGCACGATGATCAACATCTAGAGCATTCACGACGGATTGCTGCCTTCGTACCAATCACACTTACAACCTACTATCATCGAGAGCTACATTATAAATAGAGGGTTCATTTCATAAGAAAAGACTAATCAACAATTCAACAATTCATATTATTATTTACTGCCATGCGCTTCTCTCTCTCCAATTTTTGTGTGTGATTCATGGACAAATCATGAATCAATAAGTATAATTCTCATAATGGAGGTGATATAACATTGAGAGGAGAGAAAATTTATTATCTCACTTAATTATATAGGACACTCATTAATAATTTGCAACAAAAAATAATTAGGCTAAAATATAAATAAATTTAGTTAAAAATAAAATATAAATAAAAAATAAATTTCATATCGGTCTTAAATATAAAGTCGACCGATCTTGCCATCCTGGTTTGGAGAAGGGCATCTGAACCAAGAAAAGAATCTTAATTTGTCACCTATATTGCACACATTACAGTTAATTCCAGTGTATTTTCATATCGAAAAATTTCTGATGTTAAATATTATATAGGCATTAGGTGGTATGTATGTAAATTCAAAAAAAAAAAAAAAAAAAAAAAAACAAAAGAAAGGTTTACGATGTTTTAGATATGCGGGGACGTGGAATGCCGCTTTCAGCCGCTCCCTTTCATCGCTAGCGGTGCCGTGCTGCTGCATGCAAGGATTAATATAAATTAAATTTTAATGATAAATATTTTAAAAAGTTCTTAGATCAGATTTTATTTATATCAATATTAAGAAAAATTATTGTGCAGGAATCAATAAAAACACTTCCATTACCAAAAAAAAAAAAAAAAAAAAAAAAAAGAAGGCAGGGGGCCCCAGTTCCCCAGTTTTAATTTTTTTTTTTTAAAAAATCTTATTGGACAGCGCACGCAATTTGCATGTACTGTTTAGAGCTGTCAAAACGGCTCATTGTTCACGAACAGCTAGTGTTCGGCTCTTTAAGAAGCCCGTGTTCGGCTCGTTAATTTTGTTCGATAAGTTAACAAGCCGAACACGAACTAAGATGTGTTCGTTCGTGTTCGGCTCGAAACACTACTCATCAAGTTTATATATATTACGTAGTATTTTAAAAAAATCTAATTGACTACAAGACTACAAAGATTTATAATCAATTAAAATATTGATTAAGAAAATAGAATAAAAATTATTAAATTAGATTCAAATGATATTCTAATATAAATAATAATTTTTAAATCTTGCTCAAACCCTTATTGTCTTATGTCTTATGGCTATATGATTAGGGTTGTTAAAAGGATCTTTGTTCGTGAACAGCTCATGTTCGGCTCGTTAAGCAAACGAGTCGAACACGAACACAATTTTTTAGCTCAAAATATAAACGAACCGAACGTGTTCGGCTCGTTTACACCCCTAGTGTTGTCCGCACAGAATAATCGCTCCAATATTAAAATTTAAAAATTTTACTTCAAAAAAATATTAATAAACAGATTTAATTTAAAAAATATAAAATAATATGCCAACTTTCAAAAGAAAAATATGGGCTATACTTTATCAAATGAAAAATTGACATTAGCATATCGAGCAGAAATTAATTTGGATGAATTTCTAAAGTTTTAAATAAACTTTGAGATTTATATAATTATTATCAATTTATTTATATATTAAACTCATTTTAAAATAAATTTAAGAAGCTTAAACCGATATTGTCTAAAGTTTTTATAAAATTATCTTTGGTTTTTGAATCAATGAATGTTCTTTAAAATGAATATATTATAAATTTATTGAAATATTATATATTGCATTTATCTTAAATATATTTAATAATTATGGGATTAAAAATGATCATAACTTGTTTAGAGATTATAATAAACGTTTATCTTTATTTAAGTAAGTATGATTTGATTTTGGCAGAAAATGATTTGTTATAACTAGGGCTGTAATCGAGCCAGTTAGTTTCAATTTTGAGCCGAATCAAGGTAATTCTTAGCTAAAACGGATCAAAATAATTCAATTTGAGCCAGCTCATTTCGATTTCGAGCCGTATCATGCTCGATTCAAATTCAAGTCAACTCAGCTTGAAATTGAGTATAACGAGTCACGAGCCCATTTCTAGCTGCACTATATATACTCGAGCTGGGGTCATTAACGATCCTATCCACATAGTTCCAATAACTTTCTTTAAAGTTGAATTTCAGGATCTCTACTGTGCTTTTTTCAAATTATTCTTTATTGAGATCTACTTGGAATCACTTTTTATTTTTTATTTTTTTTTTAATTTTAAAATATATTTATTTAATTTAGGGATAATTAGATACATATCTTGCAGCTCTTATGTATTTACATATCTAACACCTAAACAATCATATTTACTGGAGTATCACTTAAATCTCAAATATCACATAAAAAATAATATTTTTATTTTCTTTATTAGAGTGAAATACACAGCTTTTTTTTAGTGTTCATGCATAGTTTTATGATGATCAAATTACATGCAAATAATGAATTTAACACGTTTGATTTATAGTTTTCTTAAATACCAGCCAAAAGACAAAGGATGATACCATCTTAGAAAAAACAATCTTTTGATATCTTCTCCTAATTGTTGAGCAATTCTGGAACATGGCCTACCTCTTCTTATTGAAAAAATATTACATCAGAAGGTGAGAAAAAAAAATCTGTCCAGGAACACAATGGAATATCCCCCCATGTTATTTAGGTGTTATTGTATGTTATTCATGTGTCTTTATATTCTGGAAATGTTTTTTGTGTTATAATAACAGAATAACACATCAATAATACTTGAATAACACACAGTAACACATGAATAGCACGGGATGAATATTCTCCTGTGTTATCGGGTTAATTTTTTTTTCTCACCTTCGCGTGTGTGGCGTGATTTTATTAAACTCCGCACTTAACTCTACGTATATTTTTTTCCTTCTTATTTTACTTTATCCAATTAAGAAATTAAATCCATTAGAAAAGGCTCATGCCTCTATCAAGCACATCAAATAATCATCAAAATTATCTTAAGGGATCAGCGTGGATGATGTGAGCGAGAGTTGATAGGAAAACAATTAATGATTGCAACCTAATTTTTTGTTATTTAATGTGGGTGATTAATAAAATGATTTTTATGCAGAGGTGATAGTTATCGTTGACAATACGCTATTGTTGGTTGGAGTTGGAGGAGTCCATTCGATTTATTTATATGATTTGAATTTTAAATGTAAAACATTAATTGATTTTTTACGTGTGTACCAAAAATGTGTTAGAGTGATTCTGAGGAGATTTAATAGTACAGAGTAAAAGAGTATGATGAGAGAGTGCCTACCGACAGAAGAACGTGATGGCCACTAATCCGACCGAATGCAGTCATCCGAGCTAATGCCTGAAAGGCCAAAGCCAACAGAATGTTCTGAGTACGTACCATTCGGGTCAAGAATGAAACAAAGAAACATCCGAGTCAACCACCACAAAGAAGTCGAGCAGAAGAATGGCCCAATTCCTCAGCATTTCCAATCGTACATGGGATGTCCAGAAGCTCTCCCATCTATTATTAAGGGTCATCATTCAAACTAGATAAACTGACCGAGTCAGTTCTGCTGATTTGAAACCAATCAATTTTGGCTGACCTGCAACACACATCAAGCCTAGTCAAGCGAACTAGTACTGCCACTTTGAAGCCAATTAAGCTAAACTGGTCGAATTAGAAAGTGACGGAGTGACTGAATGATATATGTAAAATAACAAAAATACTCTATGTAACTTCCATTAAAGTAGTGGTAAGAATGTAACAACATCATATTGTGCAATCTCCTCTATAAATAGGGAGATTATTTTATAAATAAAGGAAGTTTAAAATGATTGATACAACATGTTGATGCTCATAAAATTAACTCCTCTTTGTTAGTCTCTCTCCCTCCCTCTCCCTCCCTCTCCCTCCCTCTCTCTCTCTCTCCCTCTCTCGTCACACTTTATTTCTTATGGTGTGATTCACAGACAAAGTAAAATTAATCATATTAAAAAGTGTGTTGAATGTAGATCATACCACAGACAAAAAGAGGAGAAGCACACATATAAGAAACATACAATAAAAATACTAGCAATATGAATTGTACTATAGAGTTTGTGAACAAGTAAATACATGAGTTGAAGAACCAAATGTTGGATGCCATCTGAAAAATGCTAGTTCTAGAAAGAGGTCGCACCGATAAGAGGAATGGCCAGCGCACAATGACCAAAGAGTCCCTTAGGCCCTAGAAAGAGAAGGAGACTCCCAATACTTTGATAGTATCGGGTCAGCACCAATCGACCAACAATGGTTTATGTGTACGGAGGGGCCCTGATAACAAGAGAATATGTTCTCTTATAAAACTTCTAATGCCAAGCCTCTAGAGTGGCTTAAAATCCTGGCACTAGAGTCCTACAAGGGAAGAACTGATCTAACCAACATAGCCTCGTTCAAAGGGAGAAACCATAATTTGTATACGTAAAAATCCTGAAAGGGATAAAACTACATAGTCTAGCCCAATCAAAGTAATTAACTTTATGCTTACAAGTACAAGGATATGCCATTCTCTCAAGACATGGAGAACATGGTTACGATCTTACAATGAAAACTACACTTGTTCTTTTATAGCTCAAAAAACACAATTGTTAGAAAATTGAACAATACATGTAGTTTGGCTTTAATGGTTGTAAGCAGTGATATGTAATGAATGGTGGTCAGTAACAGTGGGTGGTGATGGTGGGCAGAGGTCTATGGTGGCCAACAACTACAATGGTTGGGCCAATGTTTATTTATCAGGTCTTCTTTCTAGAAAATCCTTTCAAATTCACTTCTCCTTCTCTGCTTCTCCTCCTCTAAGTGAAGAGTGAGGGTCTATTGATAACATTTTGGAAGGGTCATTTGAATTTCTTGGAGCTCAACTTCCCTAACCACTTGACCAGATAGTCCATGTTGATCCTCCTTGATTATAGGTTGTTTATACGGACGTTGATAGCTTAATGAACTCAAAATATAGTGATCTTAGGCTTGTTGTATTCCTCTTGTCAGGACGCTCAATTTGACTAAAAATATATCAATTTTATAGTTCATTTTACCATTCAATCGACGAACCAAAACATTCAATTAAGCTTCAATGATTTGATTGGACCCGAATTGAACCAATTTTAGAGTTGTTGGTTTCGTTTTGTCATGATGCTCAATTTAATTTGATAAAATTAGATCTTGGACGTTCATGAATTTGATTTTGGAAGATCTTTTATAAAAAATGCATCGAATTTTGCACCTGACCAAAAAGTTTTTGTGATATAACAATAACATTTCATAATAATTTTTTTCAAAGTCAAACAAAGGCTAATTTAATGAGATATCACAAGAAAAGAAGATTGTTAAACTTAAAACATATGAAGCTTTGAATATAACATCACTTTAGATAATTAGAAGATATATTATCATAATAAATATTAAGTGGTTGTTCTTCATGTATGTGTTTATATTTTTTGTGCAATTTCATCACTAAGTATCACACAACTAAATATCATCACCCTTTTGATTCATACCCCAAGCACACGGCTCACCTAGCACTTCAAAGTGTAGAGTTAGGCAAATTGGGTTGAGGTTCGAATTGATCGATCTGATTGTTCAACTATATTTGCATTCACAATAACCTACCTATCTATTTAAAACATTTTTTGACCTTTATATATATATAGGGTTAGGTAATGTCAGGGTAGGGTGGATGAATTTGTTTGGAACAAGAAACAACTTGACAATAGCACGAAATTTATTATATATAAATCAACGTTCTTTTTTATTAACTCGCGGATGGCATGCTTAAAATTAATAAAGTTGATTCGTCTGAGAATGAAATTAATTAATAAAAACCCAACATATTTAGTCTTTTGATTTGGGGCAGCTTATTTAGTGCGGCGACGTTCTGAAAATACACCTGACCTGTTTGGGTAAATTGTGTTTTGACAACTTATGCGTTTTCAAAACGTTGAAAACAACGATTCACACCGCACATATCTAGGTGCGGTGACAGCTTTCTGGCTGCGGTCTATCTTTTCCAAAAAAAAAAAAAAAATTCTAATAGCCACCGAACCTAAGCATATCTGTAGATTATTTTTAATTAACTTATCGACAGATTATTCGATAAGCTGCAGCTGTCCAAAACAGACCCTTCGTAACAAAGTCCTTAGAAGAATGACAAACTATAAGAAAATTATGAAAATTTTATTTTATATGAAGAGGTGAGATAAAATTTATGTGTATTTTACATTAAAAAAATGGGGCAATTACATACAAACTACCCAAAACTTGGTATTTACAAATTCACCTACTTTTTAAATTATCAAACATAAAAAATTCATGATAAAACTCCAGAAAATATTTTTTATTTAATTTAATTCTTTTTAATTATATTAATTAAATTAAAAGAGCAAAATGCCAAAAAAAAAAAAAAGAAAAAATAATTATAAAGAAAAACAAATATAGGTTCTATGCCGGCGGCAGGCCGCATTGCTTTTGTCGGAAAAGGACAAAAGCAATAGTGGCCATTTCAGGAAAGCTCGACGTGAGGGGAAGATTCGTGTTCAATTTTATAAATATTTATGAGCCAGTTGTTATGTATTTAAATATCTAACATTAAATAGATGTTAACTTCATATTTTCATATTTAGCTTCCTTAAACTCATAGATAGATGTGTGGTCAATATTTTTTTGGATAATTGAAACAGATGGGTTAAAATAAATTGACTCATATTTTTATTCAAATGAATCTTAAAATTATGATATTTTTTTCAAAATAAATAAAATATTAAATTTATTTCTTCATTGATTATTTTCACACTATATTCAATTAAAAAAAAAAGATTAATAATATAAGGATATAAATTTGACATCGTTTATCTATTCAGTTTATACTTCCTTAAAAACTAATTGATCGGCACGGGTTATGACATACATTTTGACCAAAAAAATCCCTGAACTTCCATTTATGATCAAGTGAGACGTACCAGATGACACCAAAAATTATACGACTGGAGTCGAGGTGGGCCCAAATCATGCACTTAAAGAATAACTCGAAGCTTTGAAATTTATTTTGGGGTTCTAAATACTCTCTAAATCTGACAAGTTTATAATCAAACTGAGCATCTCGATGGGTCGAATCAACCAAGCCCCAAATCATTTAATTCTGATATCAATAAGACACTTAAATGCTCATAAAATGTCATATGATCACTAAGATCGCTCTGGGACATCTGATGAAGTTGTACAAATTCATAAAATATTTATAGATGATGCCACTAAAAAGGGTGCGGCGGAGGCACTTGGATTTGGAGAGAAAGTTGAAGGAGCTACAAGCTCTTGAGAGTTCATGAGCTCCACTATCATTGGACTATTATTGACTAACACTGCCACCACTAAAGATCATCACCACTGCCTGAACTATTTTGTCAAGCTGTCGCCACTGTTAGACCATAATTGCGCAGCCACCACCACTTGGCTATCATCACTATCGAACCACCGTTGACCAGCCACTGCCATATAGCCACCTCCACTACTAGACCACCAATGTGATAACCCTCATTGCTAGACCCTCATCGTTTGGCAGCTGACACCGCTAGACCAACATCACCACCACTGGATCACCGCTGCTCGGTCACCACAACTACCTGACTACTGCTACTCTGCCACTGTCATCTGGTCGTAGCCACCACCTAATTGCCAACGTCATCACTGGAGCGCAGTTGTCTTACCGCCTCCACTGTTGGACTACTGTTACACAACCTTCACCATAGTTGATGTCGAACCACTGTCGTCGCTGTCTTACTACCACTATTGCAACCATCGGACCTCTTTGACCCAACCATCATCGTCAAAGTCACTATTGTTGATTCTATCATTAGACTTTCTGGCACTCAATCTCTACCATTAGTTTTCTTCACAACAACCTGATCACATCAACTTTCCCAATATTTTCTACTTGTATTCAAGTGAAATTCTCATTTCACTCGTGTAATATTTCTTCAGGTTATTCAAGGGTAGGTAAAGCCTTGCAACCTACATTGGCATAGTGGAATCATTTCGACTATGCCAAACCTTGTGATTTTTTCCCCTTCAAGTTTTCCGTGTAAAAACTCATGTTGTTCTCTTTGTTACTTTTATTTTATCTAAGTGTACCTCAGATAATTGTACAACATTAAGATGTTTGTATGTCACTCTACCGCCACAAAATTACTAGCAATGAACAGTTTATAAGCTCTTTAAAAAGTCACTCCCACCCTTACAAATTTTGTGATAATCACTAAATAGCCAATAAATTTAATACTGGCGGGAACGAAGCCTTCCGCTCCAATGCTTCTCATTCTATGAGGGGCAGGTTTCTCAAATCCTACTTGAGATTTATCAAATCATACTTGTGATTCTACAAACAATTCTATGCTCATATGGGGTCGCTTTCCCAAATGATGGAATTCTTCCATGTCGGGCCAAAATGCCAATGTATTTTAGATTACTTGTTCCTGTCATCAATCTAAGACAACCATAATTGCCTGCAACTTTTTGATGCTTAGAAAGAACTCCACACAACTCCAACTTGCTGAAGAATCATTTCTTGATATGTGCAATCTTTAAATGTCTTCATACAATATTAATAAATATCAGTCTCAAATCTTCTCATAAATACTATATATTTAAAGTTTTATAGATAATTCCTAATTGGACGGACCCTAAATGAGGATATATCCATGATCTTAAAAGAATAGTAATTTTAGATACATACCAATTTTACCTTTAATTCAAGATTCATGTGGCAGGCGTCCTTTCCCATTCAAGGTAAAATTGATCTCAAGAGAATATGATTTGACATCTTCCACACAGGTTAACGTCACTTATTGACAATTTGATAAAAAATCTTGCATATATCAAAGCTCTTTGGTGAATTTCTTTCAACCTCTCCATAAAGGTTAATGACACCGAGTAGTACTCAGACAATAATCTTTCATAGGTTAAAAATCCTTGATGGATTTTTTTCAACCTTTTCCACACAGACAAATGTTATAACAAAAATAATCAGATAGGTCAAACATCCATAGGAGATTTTCTTATATCTTTTACATACATGTTAACATCATCAAGTAATGTTTTAATGAACAACCTTTCATATAAGTTAATAGCACCACCAACATTCTGATAAACAACTTCAAATAGATCAATCATCATTGATAGACTTTCATCAACTTCTTTCATATGGGTTAATGCCATCACAAAAGCCTACAATAAAAAACCAATAATTGTTCAAATGTCAATGGTGGATTTCCTTTAATCTCATTATTGTATTAAACCACTAGGTTTCCTATTTACAATAATTCAATGGTTTGGTCACTCACCTATCACTCTTCTACTATAACTAAATACAATTTACATAACCTCTACTATTTGGCTATAATCAGTTAGTAATAATCATCATTCTTTAAGAAATATAAAAATTTAATCTACTTCGGGAGAAGGACAAACTTATAACTCACACTAGTGTCGAGCAACTATTGTTATCATAATAGTCAGGTTGCTATTACACGATTGGTAGCTTTGTTACTGCAGACCACCAATCTTGGCCACTGTCATTATCAACAGATTAGCGTCACTCAATGAAACCTTAATACCTCCATCATAATACCCAAGCCAATGATTTTGTTGCCACTATTTTTGCAGAACATCATTGCTCGATCAACTTTATTGGACAAAAATCATTATTGATTGTCTATTATTCCCCTTACCAATGGAGCAACTGTCACTATCTCTGCTAGATCACTGACACGCAATTGATTTTAAGCCACTACCTCCATCATCATATGTCATTTTTGTTGTCATCAAAACATCACCACATAACCATCACCTCCAAGTTGAACTAACATCAATGGATTGCGACAACTTTATGAACACCGTCACCTAGCTGACTCATCGAACAACTGCCATGTTATATCACCATCATTAAGTGATCACCATCATAAGACCAATGTATTTGGGCTACTACTATGATGGAGCACTATTGTTAGTTAAACATACTACTAGATTATTATCATTGAGTCGTTGCCTCACTTGCAGTACACTATCACTATCAAACTAATCAATCAATTGATGTAACTGGACCCCATTGCAATTATTAGGTTCTCACCATATGGAAAAATGACATTGCTGCCACCATCAACTTCATTACAGGATTACTTTCTCTAAGAAAATGACACCATCATACCATTATCACTTGGCTGACACCATTAGACGATAGTTGTTGTTATTGGACCAATGTTGCCTTGAAGATATTGTAGTTGTCGATACCATTATATGACCAATAGTATCTTTGTTGGGACTCTATCTCATGGCCCTCAATATTGTCAGACTACCCACTCATCAACCAACAACACCTAATTGACATTATTCCACTGATATCGGGCCACCATCACTAAGCTAAGAAATGACACCATCATTTATCTACCATCATGTCAAATTATCACCACTCATTTTCCATTGTTAATATGGATTTATCATTTTCATCATGTCAACATCGACATGCTTGACTAACTTTGTAGGGCCATCAACATTGCTAAGTTAACATCATTACTGTCATTGGACACTATTGCTTAAACTTTTCCACACTCATGATACATCATCATTATTGACCTACCATCAATTGTTCAATGGCACTACTATCACCATAATCTCATGGCCAAAGGTATTACTAAAAACACCACACCTTTATTGAATCATCAACTTACCTATAAATGCCTCAAGACTATTATAGCCATGTTGATGCTGAAAGAACACATCCGTTATTATTGGACCTCGAAACCCCGCTAATAGAGCAGCTATCACTATCATCACTAGACCACTATTATTATTATTGAGTCACTGTCATCGGACCACTATCATCATCAAGCTATCATCAAGCTGCACAATCATCATCGAGTCGTCAATGTCATAGGGCTTTTTTATCAAGTATTCTTCAAGTTGGAGCACTATTATCAAGCCACAATAACAGATAATTATTGCTAAACTATCTTTGTTGGGTTATTACTACTATCAGTATCAGGTCATCATCACAAAACCATCAATGTTAAGCCACCATCACTATGTCTGACTATCATTACCAAGCTATCACTGTTATGCTAAATCCATGATTATCAATTGTCATCACTGTTGTGGTACATCGTTGCCATCATCAAACCATTATCATCGAGATGCAATGGCTATTAGAACACCATCACCCGACTAGTGTCATTTCAAGATGATCATCACCATAGCCCAACCAACACTATTATTACTGTCATTGAACCTACCATAGCTTGATCACCATCATCGTAGGACTATGGGCCTTGATCGCCTCCAAATTGATCTGTTTGATAACGTTGATCAACACCCATTCAAGGGAAAATAACTGCCTTGCCATAGGAATATAGGGCCTGAACACCTTTGATCTAGTCTATCTGAAGAGGTCAGCCAACACCTTATTCAAAAAATGAAAATTGCCTCATTGTTGGACTAGAGGCCTTGATCACCTCCAAGACAATCTAAATGATGTCTGCTGACACCTTTTGTAGGACTACAGGCTTTAACCACCTCCAACATTGTCTTTATAATGAGGTTGGTCAACACTTCTTTTATGAGAGAGATTTTAACTCAGTATATTTGATGAGGTTGGTCAACACCTATTTCAAGGGATGACAATTGTATCTTTGTAGAACTAGAAGTATTGACCACCTGTCAACCTAGTCTATCTGACGAGGTAAGTCAACACTTTTTTTTCAAGAAAAGATAATTACCCCACCTATGATCACAAAACTTGATTACCGCCAACTCGGTTATCCAACGAGGTAAATCAACACCTTTTTAAAAGGAAGACAATTTCCTCATCATTGAATTACTTACTGTGGTTTCCTTTAACCTAATATATCTAATTTATTTAGAGAAGACAATTCCCTCACCTATGATCATATGTTCTGATCATCTTCAAGCTAGTAAATTTGATGAGGTTGGTTAATACCTTTTATAAGGGAAGTTAGTTGCCTCACATAGGGTCGGAGGCCTTAACCTCCTTCAAGTTCAAACCATTCAATGAAAATAGCTAACCCTTTCAGTTTACAATGGAAATCCAAAGGTTAATCATTTGGAATGTGAGCAAAAATAAGGAGAGGTGTGCCCTCCATTACACCCCAAGTAGGGTATTTATAGATTCAAGAAAGGGAGAAAAGGTTAACATTTGGAGGCAAAAACTCAAATTATTTAGAGAATATTAAATTAATTAGCCCCATATTTCTCTTTCCTCTTAAAAACAGTGAAAGGGGGGGGGGGGGCAAAGTCCCTGAACATCTTGAATTGTTGAAATAGATGTGTGCAAGTTCGAATACGAGTACACCACTAGCTCTCACGTGCATACACAAGCACACAATTAGCATGTCGACATTGTTATGACACATGCACATGCACGTGAGTGTTCCTGGCACTCAGATGCATGACCTCACTAATCAAGTACCTATCACTATCATTATCATACCACCACTACTACTATCAAGTCACTATCATCAGGCCACCATCATCATTGAGCTATCATCAAGCTGCACTATCTTCATTGATCCATCATCATCATACGACCACTTTTGCTGGGTATTCTCTATGTTAGAACGGGATTATCAAGTCACCATAATACCAAATAATTATCGTTAAACCATCACTGTTTGGCTACCACTACTGTCACCGTCAGATCACCATCACAAAATCATTAACATTAAGCCACCATCACTATGTCAGACCATCATTTTCAGATTACCACTGCTATGACAAATCCTTGATGATCGACAATCAGTGTATGAGTAAGTGGTCAGTAAAGTTTCATGCCATTTAAATTAAAATATGAGAGTTATGGGGTATAAACTCAAATGACATAAAGATAAAATTGAGAATCTTACACTCAACCCCTATTTTAACTAACTTTTAGGTTAAACCAAAGGGAAAAGGCATTAAACCATGATGGTTAATTCACTGAGGTGATTGAAGCATAAAGGGTAAATGAGGTAGCAACCCACTTATGATATTAAAAAAAAAGAGTGAGATTGTAAATATTTGACTTGTTATGTATAGGGAAAAAAGAGAATTTGGGTGATTTAAGAGTCAAGGGGTATAAGTTAAAAGATAAAAAAAATAAATGATTTGAACCCCCAACCAATGGTCAAACAATGTCTAATCATTTTGATAAACATCAAACACATTTTATAAAACCTTTCAAAATTATAAGCTTACCCCTAAGCCTTAAGAGTTTGATAGTGAATTAGGTTTAACTTAATATCATTTAAGGAGAAGTTAAGAGATGGAAACCTAAGAGATAATGGAACATCTTAAAGCACTACAAGATCAAGCCCGATTAAGTGGTTAGGTTGGAAGGATATCGACTGTCACTTTAGAGCTCCCACTACTCCCTCCCCTGAGGGTTAACAATCTTGCATTAGTTTACAATCAACTGGACTAAATTACGGATTTTAATCTGTCACCTTAAAATCTCCAATTCTTCATCCAACAAAATATATTGCCCTATTTATTTGCACTCAACTCTATGGATGACATACTCTCCCATGAAATCAAATGTGACTCTCTCCTTGTTGTAAAAATCATAGCCCATTTCAGAACATATGTTTCTCAACATGTTTTAACATTTCAATTGGCCAGATCAAAAAGTAAACGAAGATCAAGGTTCAAATCATCACAAATTATTAACATTTAAAACCATAGAAAATAAAATCAATTCTTCATAAAACCATATCTCAAAGTAATGAGAAAGATAAATAAGACTACTCAGAATTCATGAGAAGGATACGACAAAATACGGATTTCATATATAAAAATAAGTTTACAAAATAAAAGAAATAAAAGACAACTTATCTCACAGTCCTTTCCAAGTAAATTCCTAGAAGTTCTCACCAAGCCTTTCTCTCTTTACAAGCACACTCAATTCTCTCTTAGAAGTGTAATGAAGAAGAAATCTCTCACATTCCCTCTCCTCTTACAACACTAGAAGAAAATCTCCTCTTCTCTTCTCTTTGCCTTTCACGCCACCCCCCTTTCTTCTCTTTTTCGTTCCCTTCCATCCTCTTTTTCTTCTATTGGAAGTCTTCTTCTTTCATTAGGAGCTACCTCCTTTAAAAATAAATTAAAAATTCCCTCCAAAATTTTTTCTAAAAGTCAACTCTTTTAAATTCAAAATATGTGTCATTTGATCCATGAGATATATCCCTTCATAAAAGAACCTTCTAAAGAGTTTAGATGCATTGAATCACTCCAAGGGGTGTGTAGAACAAGCGTCCCTTTGAAAATTTAGGCAAAATTTGTCTTGAACTGTCTTAATCTGTAAGAAGTCATCTCTAGCGCATCATACGACAGCTCTCTATCAAACATCGCATCATGCACCAAAATATCAATTTTCTCTGTTTTGGCTCCAAATTTCGTCTTTTTTGTCACTTTTGCTCCAAATGCCTAAAAATGATATACTTGGAACAAAAACATGAAATTCTCTTTTTTAAAGTGAAATATTACTAAAAATAAGCATAAAATATGTACTTAAATAATATACTATTTTGGAGTATCAGTGGTTAGGGCAATGACGATAATACTAATGTGTGCTAAAATAAAGGATACGATATGGGATTTTAGAATAGTATATCCTACCTCAAGGACCTTTGATAGAAGAGAATAAGGACTGATGATACTATTTGAAGACTCTTGAGAAGATAATTACCTCTGATACTCTTAGGTTGCTTACATACCTAGCTCGATCGAAGTAATTAATCTATGGATTGCGCAACTCTAAAAAATATGTTTTTTAAAAAAATCTCTTCTGCATGATAAAGTAAATTTTATATGCATGAAAATTAAATTCAAATAAAAACTTATAAAAATCCACGGTTAATCACTTGGATTGAGGTTAGGACTGCCCTTCATAGATTATTGGGTTAGTAGCTCTTACTTAAGGTCGGGAAGCACACAGTCAAGCTCTAAGCCCCCACCTTTATCAATGTCTTACATTTAGTCTCAATCCACGATATGTGACTACGGGTGTTCTTTTAATTATTCATGTTTTGCTACTTCTCATTTTCTAAATTTTTTCATACTGAATGCTCCTGTTTACTTTCCCAGAATTTATTTGAATTTTCTGCAAATATATTCTGCTTTATGATGCTAACCATACAGCGGTAGCAAAGGCCCAGGTACACATTTATTTTATGTAATGCAATTTTACTTATTTACTTTACAATATTTTCCTAACCTACATTTATTTACTTCACCTGCAAAACATGTACCAAAACTGAAAAATCACAAAAACCTATTTTCAAAATTAAACAACACTTTTCAAAACAAAATAAAACAAAAAGCATAACACGTCCTTTTAAATATACAGAAGTCCCTCGGATGAGGTAACCCATGGTTGCTAATAGGATCTTCTCAGTTTAAATTAGCTTAAAAACTCTTTTTAGACTAATTAATTTCAAGAGAAAATAGTGGTACCAGAACAAGGGAACCGTGGTATCCTAACCGGTGTTGCTCTAATCAACTTAAACCACCAGTCGACACTATTTTAGGTTAAGGAGTTGCCAGTGAGAAGCTGTCGGTCGCCAGAATCGAAATCTCATCGCCCGCTTTGGAATGACATTTTAATTTATATATAGATTTAAGTTTAGAAAAATATGAAATCAAACTGACCCCATATTTTTCATAGTTTAAATGAAAGAGCGTTATACCTCAAACCCTGTATTTATCCCGAAAGATAAACAAAAGATTTGAGAATGAGGCTCGATCAAATAGACTAAGAAATATATGACATTCGTTTGGTCTGCAAAATCGTTTTATTTGTCGATAATTTTCCTATTTAATGTGAAGAAAAATCTCAATAAAAATTAGAAAAATCTGGGTTCAGACAAGCTTCCTATAAGGGCAAGTCGCTATAGTTAATTATATCTTAGATAACCGAAATCACCAAAGAAAAATCTCAATAAAAATTAGAAAATATTATCTTCAAGGAGTTAAAAAGTTTAGGACTTTTCAACAAGATCAAACATAGAGGTGTGACATGGGAATGATTCAAATTTGGAGGATTTTATTTTTGGAATCGAAAGGAGGAAGAACTAAAGGATGTCATAGATTCAGAGGAGAACCTTGGTGACTTCTCAGTCTATCCTATTGTTTGGCTTCAGTTTTGAGGAGAAATATTTAGGTGTTTCATCCTGCTAATTGTATTAGTTAGGGCTTACATTCATGTGAAACGACCACACAAATAGCCTAAAAGATGTGAGGGTTTAAGTCATGACGGACGACAACCTCAGAATCCTAAGACGAGTTAGGGCTTAGATTATACAATAAAAATGTACAAAGGCCTAAAGATGAGGTGAGGATTTATATTTCATAAGTAAACAACCTCGAAGTATTATGACTTGTTGTTTTAGTTCTAAGGAAGGAAGTTGGTTTAGCTGGAGAAGACAGGTTTTGCTATTGCAGATGGTCGTGCTGCCCACAAAGCTAGCTCCAAGCTCCTTGCCGTGACGAGTTTGAGATTTCTAGTGTGTCAAGTTATGATGTCAAATCAGATGACCCTATGGTTGTAGTTTTTTAAAATGTTATGAGGCATATTAAAGTTGATTAGAGCGAAACTGGTTAGGATTCTACAGTAGCCTCGTTTCGGCACCATTATTTTATATTGGGTTCACTTATTCCAAATGAATTTACTAAACTTAGCTTAATGAATTATGTGCTTTCATTTTGACCGTGAGAAGCCTCATTAGCAACCATAGGTTACCTCCTCCGAGGGATTCCCAATCATCCGATAGAGACATCTTAATTTAGTTGTAGTTGTTATTTTTGTGATGTGATGTGTTATTTTTGTGATGTTTGTGATTAAATTATTAGTTGTTTTATATTCTGAATGTTGTGGATGTGATTTTTATCTTGGTTAATTTTAATTTTGGTTTTGGGTTTTGGTTTTGTGGCTATCCTAACAGTTTGGTTTTCATGCAGGGTGACATTATTGTTTAGCATGCAAGTTTTATAATCATAAAAAAGTACAGTATGAAAGTACAAGAAAGATGACACTGTAAACTATAAAAAGCGTACCTGGCGAGTCTTCTCGTTCCATCACCTGAAACTCAATATGCATGTGAGAGCACTTTATATAAAGCATAAAAGTAAGGTTTTAGTGATCTACCCAACCCTAGGTCAAATCTTGGTGGGTCTCTATTAACTTGATTAAGGATGATTTTTGTTAATTAAAACATATTAATTTTAGAGGCCTCCGAGGTATCCAACAGATATGGAGAAAGAAGCAGGTCTATGCTTCCCTCTCACTGTCTGGTGAAAAGTCTCGAGCTCTTTTTAAACTTATTATGTTGCTTAATAACCCATCCTATAAATACCTTTAATGCTCAATGGACATTGATGTTTTAATTATCCCTAAGGGTAGGGTAATTATCACTTATAATTTAATTTAAGGATTATGCAGGTGAAGACCCTTAAAAGGGCAAATTAATGTTATCAAGACATTTAGCCAACTTTTTAATTTGGGCTTGTAGTGTTTTAAAGATGTTCAATTTTTAATTATGTTCACTTTTCTAATCCTCATTTAACCAAATTTTATTACCAAATTTTATTTAGCCTAGGTCTATATATATATATATATATATTATTTTTAAAAAAGTTGAATTTTAAATGATGATGATGATTCATTTTTTTTAAAGTCATTTGAACATCGGGTGTTAAATTAGTGAGTTGTCAATACCCAAAATCATACCCCTAAGTCTAAGATCATTTAATTGACTAGACTTCCGAATTTTAATAGTTTAAGGAAATTATGAATTTATTCTCTAATTGGAAGAAGTGAGATTGGTTTCTACCAATTAATCCCTTGTGTTTCAATCATCTAAATATGTTAATTAAGATCAAAGGTTGCCAAGGCTAAATTTTTAAAATTACACTTTTGCCTCTAAATCTCTAATACTTCATAAGTCATGAAATTTAATCCAAATGACTTTGAAATTTGCATCCCAGCTCACTCATGGGTCAATTAAGACATCAGAAAAGAAAACATGATTTTCCAAATTTTAATTTAATTTATATATTTATTTATATGCAAGAATAGTATTTTTCAAAGAAAATTATATAACTTGATCAAGGCAAAGCCTAACCACCTGCAATTAGAGGTAAATGACACGGCTAAAAAATGCTTGATCTTTCATATACATTTTATGCTTAATTTTAATGATATTGCTATTTAAAGGAATATATTTTGCATGTTTTTGGTTTCCGGTACATGAAATGGACTTTTGGAGAAAAAGAAACAAAAATGGTGCAATTTGGAGAAAAAACGAGCAAGAAATGAAATTTTACCCTGACACCTTTCGATAAGTCTTTCGATGCTTAATCACTTTTACACTTCTTGCATATTTTTGAATGAGATTACACTTTAAAGGAAGGTTGTTTTCATGCTTATTTTGTAGAGCTATCAAAACACAACGCAACTAAAATGGGGCGAAACACAGCTAAAACGGAGCCAAGCGGTGGAGCTGCGCAGTCTGCTCGCCAAAGACTCGCGGACGGCGCCCAAAATGGCACCGACGGCAAGATTTACCCGAGAAGACCAAAAAATGATCGAAAATCTCACCGACGGTGCCCTTGAGCCCGCCGACGGCTCCCGGGACAACCATGGACCGACTTTTGCTACGTATTTGGACGCTTTTAGAAAGGTTTCTTGTGGAAACTCTTCAAACTTTGTCCCTACACTTTAAAAAAATAAATTTAGGTTAGAAAAGTAGCGATTTTTGAGAAATGTTAGGAAAAACTTGGAGAATGTTTAAGGTTCTTAGAGTAGGAGTAGAATTGTAGATTACTACCCTTTTGGAGAGATTGGAGAGGGGATTTTAAGAGAATTTGTAAGCAGATGTTCTAGCATTGCATGGATCAGCGAGAGATTTTCTTCTTTCTTTCAAGGAAAAAAGCTAAGTATTGTGCTCTTCATTATCTCTCTTCATTATCTTATGCATTATCTTATGGTTTTGTAAACATTTATCTAGTGGATTTTCTTTGATGAAATGAAGTTTTTCGTTGTGTTCTCTTCATACTTTGTAATGTGTTTCTCTTACTCACTCTTCTTGTTTGGAAATAATGGTATGAGAAGATTATGCTGTTATTTTTATTTTACTTTTCTTTTTTAATGAGTAGAATTCATGTTTGGAATTTTGTGATGCATGTTAGAAGCAGATTTAATTATAAATGTGATGGTTTTTACTTGCACTTTATTTACATTACATAAAGACCTGTTGTAATGTTAAAATTCGTTGAAATTGCATTAAGACCCGAGAGGGCTGTGTAATTCTCAACAAAGTAGAATCAAATTCGGATTTCATGGATGGTTAAGTTCATGGGAGTTGAATGCAAATAAATAGGGAAATATACTTTGATGGACGTAGAATTGAAGATTTTAGGGTGACAGACTAAAATCTCCAATTTGGTCCCATTGTTTGAGTACTGAAGCGGAGATGCTAGCCCTTAGATGAGGGGAACATGGGAGCTCCGAAGTGAGAGCCGATATCCTCCCAGCCTAGCCACGGATTTAGTAAACAAGCATAGGATTAGTCAATGTTCTCTATGCTTGGAACAAAGGTTAAAGAATAGGATTGCTCCTATTTGGAACATACAATATTTAATGCAATTCATTTCTTTACGTTATCCAGTTCATTGCATAAGAATACTAGTTTTTATTATCTCAAAATTCTCCAAACCAATTCCTCCAGAAAAGTGTCTCTTTAGAATTGATATTTGCATTTAGTTATAGTTACTATCTTTACATTTAACACTTGCATTTAGGAGTAGTTACTAGATAAAATATCATTTTAATCGACATTCCAAACTAAAGACTAATTGTAGTAGACTAGAAGTTGACAAAGGACCTCTTACCTCGCTTCCCTGTGGGATCGATAAACGGGACTCCACTAGAGCCCTGTATTACTTGAGGGATAGTCACTATCATTAGACTTAGACCAGAGAAACACTTGGACTAAATTTCATGATTTTTTGAGTTTTTATTTTATCTATTAGAATTATTTCAAATTCTGGAGTATTTATTAATTATAAAATATTTTAAATGTGGAAAAATAATTTTTAAATTTTTATTAAATATTCCTAAGATCAAGGAATTTAGAGAAATAAATTTCACATTTTTTTTATTTTTCTTTGAATTGTTAGAATTATTTTAATGAAAATCCATTTTAGCCTTTAAAAATTATTTTAAACTTCAAAACTCAATATCTTCACTTAGAAAACTAGGAAAAATATTTCAATTATTCTTAAGTTCTTAGGAAACAATTTAAAACATTTTTATGAATTTTATTATTTTTTTTATGATTTTTATGAATTTTTAATTATTTAAATATTTAGAATAGGCTAAAAATCAAGTTTTTATTTTAAATATCTTAAAACATTTTTATGAATTTTATTATTTTTGTCTTTTTTATCATTTTTTAATTATTTAAATATTAAAGAAATGCTTAAAAATAAAAATTTTATTTTAATTAAAAATTTATTTTTATAAAATTCATTATAATCTAAATAAGATGATCACAGAGAACTCCAATAACTAATTTTTATAAATTTTTTAGTTATATTTTAATTGTTAAAAATCATTTCAGTGTTAAAAATGACATTTTACTTAGAAAATCAATTTGAGTTATCAAATGAGCTCCAAATATTTTGAATTTTTTATAAGAAGTTCTCTGGACTTCAAATTACAGTAGAGATTAAAAATAAAGTATTTAGATGTTTATTTTTCCCAAATTAATTTTCTTTGTGTTTTAGGATTTGGTGAAAGTGTATTCTTAATGACTTAACCCATAAAAAATTTTCTAATGAGTTCTCTGACCACAATAAACCTTCCAAAATTTTCTTGAAATTTTCTAAGCAACATACTAATTATTATGATTAAACATAAACTTGAAAAATATGGATCTTTGTCTAGAGATCTCCTTTGACTTTGAAAAAATCAGAAAAAGTTCCCTAAGATAGAGGCAACAACATGCAAAAATTTCAAGCCATGGTGAAATGTCTACATGCATGGTGAATCAAAAGACTCAAAATAGTGTTTAATTAATTAAAAATAAAATATGCATCACATAAACTTAAAATTATTTTCACATTATTTTCCTCTATTCACCGAGCATGTGAGTATTTTTATTTTATTTTTGTGTTTTTTCTACACCAAGATATGAATTTTTAAAGTTAGGGATCATTTTCTGACTTATTTAATCCCCTATTTATCTATTTAAACACGCGGCACCACCTCATCCTAGGCAGCTTCGAACGACGATGCAGCACACTCCCATTCATTGTGCTTTCCATGTTGGCATGCCACGCGGCCCGCAGTTTACGCACCGAGAGTTCATCCGGCTAGATCTCGTCTGTTAAAGAGAAAAACACGAGATCAGATGGCTCCCCTTCATCGTCCCCAAATAGGCTAACCCGAGAACAGTCCACAGTCCACACTAAAACCTTAAGATCTGACTCAATCAAATCTCGTGGGGTTTGATCCTATGGACTCGTATAAGTGTGAAGAACATATCCATACGGTAAACATGCCATTAAACCAACCCAAATCAAATGGAGAATCAAAATAAGCTCAGGAAGAGGGGAAGTTCAATACATATGCTCAGCTCTGAGAAGGGAAGCTTCAATCAGAGGTGCTCGACACATTCGTGGAGGTCTAAGGAGGTTAGGGATTGAGCCTCTGGTCATGGTGAAAGGGCTAGACTTGAATTCGACCAAGGACAAATTTGGGTGTTGGTCTTGAGCTATCTTAGAGGCTCTGTATGAGGGGGATTTGATAGAACTTTCTCTTAGTTCAGTGTGGTGATGGTGTGGGTGAGTTTAATTTGAATTCGAGGCACTATGGAGGTGTGGTGGAGAATGTCCTATCTTTGACAAGAATTTGAGCTAAAAAATTGAGCTCCGGTAAGGGGAATTAAGGCAATGGAGCGGTTGGGTTGCACGATCAAGGTCTCAAGGAAGCTCACGGAGTCATTTTAGAGGGTATCCTTAAGAAATTTTTAGCACTGCTTTCATGGCCATGGAGGTGGAGCTTTTATAAAAATGGCTTAGAGTGGCTTTGTGGACTAATGTATGAGTGCAAAGCGTTGCCTATGTGGAGGGCATAGAAGCTCTAAACTTCAAATGGGATGAGGTGGACTCTAGTTTTGAATTGGGTTTGGATTTTTTGAGGTTGGCTCATGGTTTTGGCTCCTCAGGCAACTAGGCCGAGCGATAAGGCTAAGAGAGGTGGCCAAGAGGTCAGGTGAGCCGGGGGAATCTGTCACAACAATTTATTTGGGCAGATGTTTAGTTTTGGCAAAAATCCCTTAAAAATCCCTTAAAAAATCCCTTAAGCTTAAGAAATTTTGAAATAAATCCCTTAATTTGGGGATCCTTTGGTCCATGGCTCATTTGAGTGGTTCCATGGGGTTTGACCTAGTTAACAAGGTCCAAAATTTGGCTGTAGAAGTCATGCCTTGACTAATTTGGCTAGATTGGGTCAACTTTTGGTGAAGGGGTCCATGTAGGTCAATTTGGTTAAAGCTTGGGTTTGGGCTAGGCCAGCCATGAACTTGAGCCCAATTGATTGATCAACATTGTGTAGATGATTTTAATGAAGATTTTTGGTGAAGGATTGAAGTAATTTTGAGTTCAATTGGAAGCTCAATTTGAAGGATTTTGAGATTTTGGTCAATTTGGGCATGTTGGAGTAGACTTGGGCTTAGGTTGAGCTAGGTGTTGACCTCACTTTTGGTTGAGGTCTAGAATTTTTTTTAGTAGCCTAGGTCTAGCCATAGGACTTTCCTACTGACTAGTCTTAGAAAACTAGAAAAGGTACCCTCACCATTAGAAACTCAAAACTCTTCTCTTTACTCAACTTGAAGTTCCACATATTGGTCCTAACCTCTAGCACTTAGTAGGTAAGATCATTATGAGGGAACTCAAGGAGAGTTTCTATAGGGCTACTTGGCCTTAAGATTGACCCTGGGTGTTGGTTTGGAGCTAAGGTACACAATACCCTCACCATACCCTCACAATACCCTGGCTAAATGACCAAATCACATCAATTGGACATATAAACATGCCAATTGGCCCAAAGAAATGTTGTATTTGCTTCATAGCAATATTTTACATCAAATTTGACCATAAATTTGCATTGGTAAAACCTTTTGATCATCTAATTTGGTTTAAATCCAAAACCCCAAATTAGCCCCAATATTGGCTAACACCCCAAATCTCAACAATTGAATGCCCTAAACCTCAAATTGGCATCCAATTTTTGTTGAAAATCCTTTGTGAGGTCATTTCTGACCAAACACAATAATCAATTTGAGCTTAGTCCAAAGCTAGCTCAAGTTTGACCCAAATTAGCCCCATATGCCTAATTTGGGTCTAAATCCAAATTTCATCAAAATCCACTAAATTCACTACCAAATTGATTTCAAAATGACTTTCATCCTTCATGAAAGTTGTTCAAAATCCACAAAATTGATTAACCAATTGACCTCAAAATGACTTTCACCATTCATGAAAGTTGTTCCTCATGGTCTCTTACACCAAATGCCA
>NW_018253472.1:155823-159091 GCF_001263595.1 Phalaenopsis equestris
TAGAAAACTCATAAAAATAAAATAAAAATACCCTCTTGCTCAGTGAACATAGGTGAATCATGTGGAATAAATTTCATGCTTATTTGATGCATATTTAATTTTAGAAAAAACAATTAGTGTTAGAGGTTTTTGAACTCTCCATTCCTATTGACTTATCACCTTGACCCCAAATTTTTATATGTTGTAGCCTCTGTCTAGGTGCACAATTTGACCATTTTTCCAAAGACATAAGAGATCTCTAGAAAGAGATCTTAATTTTCTAATTTTTTTTTGCATTTTCTATTCAAATAATTATAGAAAATTGTATGTAGCTTAGAAAATTCTACAAAAATTCATATAAGTTTCCTATAGCCAAAGTAGTCTTAAGAAATAATTTCATGACTTTTTAGAATCAAAACATCACTGTTTTAAACAAACCTTAATTTGCTTAAATCATTTAATTTGAAACACACAGAGATCAAAATCATTTGATTTTTATTCTTTATTGTGTCTCATGAGTCATAGAACTCACCATAAAAATTTCAAGTCATTTGGAGATCATTTAATATTTTTAATTGATTTTTAAAAGTAACCATCAAAGCTGAAACTTAAATGATTTTTAAAAATTAAAATATAACTCCAAAAATTATGAAAATTAGTTTTTTAAGTTCTATGATATCAGGGGGATTTAATAAAAAAAAATATATTTAAAATAAAAACTTGATTTTTAGGTTATTTTTAATTATTTTTAATAATTACTCATGGAAATGTTCCAAAATTATTTCCTAAACACTTAGGTTTCATTGGAATATTTTTTCAAGGTTTAAAAATAAAGTCAGAGCAGGGAAATAATAGCAAAGATGCATACCTCATGAATCTTCTTCCAGCCATGATTCCATCTTCACCATCATTTCAACTTGAGCATCTGAAACCAAAATGAATAAAATTTACATTTAGCACTTCATGATTAATGCACAGCTTTAGAGAGAGAGAGAGAGACTAAGAGAAACATTAGAGAAATATATGAGAAATGAATGAAATTTGAACCTGAAGATGTGGAATAGGTTGTTTGTTTAAGAGGATTTAGTGGGAGGGGGAGGATGAGAGGTAGGTTAGGCAAAGGGTTGTTGTTGCTGTGGGGTATATTTCATGCTTTTCTAGGCTTTTCCTACTATACATATATATAAATAGGGGGCATTCAAAGTAAAGATGAAGTCATCTTATAAATAGAATAAGCGTTTGATGTGCAGAGACCATGCCAAACATTATAGATTATTAGTTGTGACAATTAGAAGAGCTCAAAAGAAGATTCATGTATTTCATCTACGTGAAGGTGTTGAAGATTTCCAAAAAAATCATCGATTATGGTCTATTTGGGACAGTTTTCTGCATGCTTTACGCTTTAGACCTCTGTCACAATTTCAGTTTCTCCTGTTATTTTTTAAAAATTTATGTGATCAGAAGTTGGTTTTTTCAACTTGATATGTTATCGTACGGTGGTTGTAATTAAGAAAACTGTTGTTTGATTTTTTTTTTTAAAAGTATATTTACAATTCTCACCGTTGTTTTTTTAAGCATTTATTTTCTTCGTCACAACTTTACAAACACCTTTTTAAAAAGTTATAGTCACCAGACTCTTAGTTTGACAGATCACTTTTATCGTAGTATTTTCTAATGACAGATTATGTGAGGCCGATGAATGATTTCAGGAAGCCGAAACAAAAAAAAAAACTAAGATTATTTGAGAACACGGGGTGAGTTTGCTAGGATCTTTAGCTTATTCTTTCTTATGTTTGGCATGAAGATCATATGATTAGCAGCTGCCATCAAATCCAATACAATTAGAATTGACTTAAATCTCGAGGGGCGAGAGAAGCCCTCAGTCCCTCTCTAATTCCATCAATGTTTACCAAAAAAATTTAGGGGCGTCTAACATACCAAACAATTCCTATGTGTTTACAAATTTGACACATAAACTTTCATTTTTTACATTTATACCCGCCACATCTTTCATATCACATAAAAAATACCACCACTCCTACTTTCAAAAAGAGAAATATACATCTTTCATACATAGATAAAGTAGTGAGCATGCAAACAATTAAAGTTTGTGCCTTTGATAAGTAAATATATATGAATTGATTTCAATGGTATATCTGTAAATCTTAAAAAAGTTAAATGAGCTTATGATATACTAATGAAAACAAACAAAAGAGTCCACAAAACACTCATTTGATTCTTATCATAATCTAGCGATTTAACCCCTTTTCCAGTTCCTTCAATATCACATCATATAAAGCCAAAAAATATTGCTAGTGGAGCACTCTAAATATGGTTTAATCCTATTTCTGAAGGTCATTCCATATGCAGGCAAACAAATATAATAATAATTACATACATACCACTACAAGCATTGCTATTTACAAAATCTGCCACTCATGTGAAATTTCTGAAGTGCGGGACAGATGCATTTACGCGTGTCATGATCAAATCATTGAAAATTTGATCAAAATGAAAAACACGAGTTGGAGTTTTATCATGAATTTTGATATTTGAGCGAGAATTTGAAAAATGGATGAAAGTGGGAGGTAGATTTGTAAATAGTAATTTTTCGGGTGCTATGTAAAATTGTCATTATGGGCTGATCTTTCTTCATAATTACAAATGGATTCAAAATTATCATTTAAATCTCACAAATATTAAATATTAAATATTAAATATTTAAGTTATATTTTAATATTTATCATTAAAAATTTAATAAAATAATTATATTTCTAATTTTTATAATGCCAATATCAGACATTTTTTCTTTAAAATAAATTTAAACATTTTTATTTTTCTTATTCAGAGTTTAATGCATGGGTTTTAATTTAATTTTAAGATTGGTGGCAAATTAATTAAGCTTGTTATTTGAACTTTAAATATTATGTATTATTATTTTTAAAGCTATTTTTGATGTAAAATAGATGAGAAAATGAACGCCAAAAAATTTTATATTATTGCTATATAGATAAGAATGCTAATGATTTGATTTCAAGCTGAGCTGGAGTGGGACCGAAATCGGCTCATGGCTCGTTATATTCGATTTCTAGCCGACTTGAAATTGAATCAAGGATGATCTGGCTCAAAATCAAAACCAGCTTGCTCAATTTGAGTTATTTGGATTCATTTCATTTCAGCTCGAAATCCGCTCGTTCCGTCTCAAATTGAGTTATTTGAACCCATTCTTGCTCGAAAATGGCTGGTGAATAATTACATTCATATACATTCATATACATATACATATATA
>NW_018253472.1:159174-163300 GCF_001263595.1 Phalaenopsis equestris
CTCAATTCTTGTGTTCATCCTTCGGGATAGATACAGGGTTTGAGGTAAAGCGCTCTTTCATTTAAACTATGAAAATTATGGGGTCAGTTTGACTTCATCTTTTTCAAAACTAAATTTTTTTAAAAACGTCCTTCCGAAGCGGGCAACGGGATTTTAATTCTGATGACCGACAGCTTCTTACGGGCAAACCCCACACCAAAAATAGTGCCGACACTAGGCTTGGAATTTGGCTCAATTAAATGGTCCAAATGATCAATGTAGATGTTATGAAGATTTTTCATGAAGGAATGGAGTGGAAATTTTGGGGCTAAGGCAATCAATTTGGTGGAAATTTGAGACATGGCCAATTTAGGGCAAAATTGGAGATTTTTGAATTTGGGTTGAAATTAAATGAAATTGAGGCTTCACCATGGCAAATTTAAGATCAAATTTGATGTGTAGGAATTTTATAAAGAGTTTAGGATTCAAATTGATGCCAATTGAGTAGGCTATAGGGTTCAATTTGGTAGAACCAAGTCATAGGGCCAAAGTTAGGGTTTTGACTTAAATCAAAATTAGGCTAAAAAAATGAGTCAATTAAGCTTGGATTTGGTTCAGATTATTCATATGAAAAATAAATTTAAGTTTATAATTGAAATTGGGGGGAATTGGGACCAAATTGATGGATATTTGAGGTGAATTTAGGGAAATTGGGCATTTAAAGATAATTTGGGGGTTTTGGTCAAAATGGTCAAATTGATCAAATTGGGTCATGTAGTAGTTGAAAAAAAGTAAAATTGAGAATATTTGGAAGGTTTTGGAATTTTTTGGGATTTTTTGAAATTTTTGAAATTTTGGACTAAGGAGAGGCATTTTAGTAATTTGGCAATTTTTTGGTGATTTTGGGTAATTTGGATGTTTTCAAAAGTTTTGAAATGATTTTTGAACAAATTTGGTTGTTTTGGATAAATTTGGGAATTTTGGCCAAATTTAGGGTTTCAAGGGTACTTAGGTAATTTGGGAGAGTTTAGGGGCAAAAAACTAAGTTGAGTATTTTTGGTAGAATTAGTGAGCTAACCATCATAAATGAGATATGGACCAATGGAAACCCCATTTGGGTCCTCTATGTACTGGTCTTAGCTAAATCCTAGCCTAGGGCCAGTGGGTTTAGGGGACCATCTACATGAGTCGGACCATCTATTAAGGGATCAAAGTCAAAAAATTTTGGGTTTGTATTTGTGAGTGATTGTGAGTGAGGTGAATTTGTGATTTGTATTTGTGAGTGATTGTGAGTGAGGTGAGTACCTTAGCTCTAGACCAACACTCATGTTCAGCCCTAAGGTGAAGCGGACCTATGGGAACTCTCCTTGGGCTCCCCCATAATGACCCCACCTACTAAGTGCCAGAGGTAAGGATCACTATGTGGAACTTCAAGTTGAGTAAATAAGAGTTTGGAATTTCTAATGGTGAGGGTTCCTATTCTAGTTTTCTAGGAATAGTCAACAGAAAAGTCCTATGGCTAGATCCTAAGCAACTAAAGAGGAAAATCTAAACCTTAACCAAAAGAGAGGTCAATAACCCCCATAATGCTTGAATAATAACAAAAAACAAAATATTGAAACACACATGGTAAAGTCGTTTGAACCTTAGACCTTAAAACTATTACTTCGGCAAGGAGCTTGGAGCTAACTCTGTGGGTAGCATGACGAGGATATATAGAAGAACAACTTCAAGAGAGCATGTGGATCTACAATAGCAATCTTTACTTAAAATTAAACAACAAGCCATAAAACTTTGAGGTAGTCAGTCTAGTACAATATAAATCCTCACTTTCTTTTTAGACCTTTGCACAATCATTTTGTGCACTTGAAGCCCTAACTTGCATAAGGCTCCGAGATTGTCTTTCGTCACGACATAAACCCTCCTATCTTCTAGTCTATTTATATGATTGTGTCATGTAAATGTAAGCCCTAATCAATAAAATTATCAGGATGAAGCATTTAATTATATCTCTTTGAAATTGAAGACAAATCATAGGATAGCTTGGGAAGTCACTGAAGTTCTCCTCAGGATCCGTGACATCCCCTAGCTTTCTTCCTTTTGATTCCATAATAAATGCTCCAAATTTGATCTTTTCACATTTGATACTCGTTTGTCTGAACTTGAAAAGTCCTACCCTTTAAAATTCATAGAGATAATATTTTCAATCTAAATCAAGAGTTTTCTTAGGTGACCTCAATCATTTAAGATGTAAATAACTATAGAGGCTTGCCCTTATAGGAAACTTTAGAACTCAACTTAATATAAACCCTATTTAATGTTTCATATTAGATAGAGAAAATTTATCAGTCAACATAAATTGTTTTGCAGCCTAAAACTAATGTCATAAAATCTTTAGTTTATTTAATTGAGCCTCACTAGTACGTAATATGTCTATTTCTCGGGATAGATATATTACTTGCAATGTTGTGCTCGTTTATTTAAACTATTGTCTATATGAGATCGGTTTGGTCTCGTATTTTTATGGTCTCGTATTTTTAAAATTTAAACTATTATTTTCTAAAACTATATTATATATATATTAAATTAAATATTACTTTCCTAATTTGGCGACCGACATACATTTTCCTTTTATTGTAGTTTACGATATGTTTTATTTATGCATAATTTCATATACTTGCAATGGCCTCAAAGGTAGAGAATAGTAGGCCACCTGTTTAGAAGGAACCTTACGACAAGCTCTAAGATCCAACAATAATCACAAGGTTAAACACAAAACCTTGAACCTGAAGCTATCACAACAAAGAGTTTAGAAAAAGCTACAAGAAAGTCAAATATTAACTTTAAATGACAATCAATAATCAACAATGAAGCAGATCTACTTCAGTAAAGCCATTCCTTAGTTTTAAATAATATAAATCCTTAGGATTTCTAGGTTATTTTTCTTGCATAGTGTAAATCTTTACTTTATCTCTTAGGCCATTGAAAAATCATGTTGTGCAATATAAGACCTAACTTTCTTTAGGATTTTGAGGTTGTCCCTCTAATACGTGTAAAACCTCCTATCTTCACAGACTATTTTTATGATTGTGTCGTGCAAATGTAAGCCTTAATTTTAATAAATGACATGAAGAAACACTAAATAATCTCACTTTTAAAAATTAAAGTATAATATTAGGATAACTTGGAAAGTCATTGAGATTCGCCTCAAGATCCGTGACATCTCCTACTTCTTGCTCTTTTGACTCCAATAATAATTGTTCCCATTTGGTCCTTTCTCACTTGACTCTTCTTATCAACAATCTTGAAGTCTTACTTTGAATTCCTGAAGATGGAACCTCTGATCATTATCAAGAGTTTTCTTAAGTGGTTTTGGTCATTTAAGATGTAATTATTTATTGGGAATTTGCACTTATAGAAAATTAGGAACCAAAATAATATAAACCTTACCTAATCTTTATATTAGATAAGGGAATTATCATACACAAAATTGGCAGACCAAACAAATGTCATGAATTCTTTTGTTTAAATGGTTAAACCTATTAACAAGTAATATGCTTATCTCTCTGGGTGGTGTATTACTTGCAGTATAGTGCTCAACTGTCTTTACTATTAACTAAATGAGATCTATCTGGTCTTACGTTTCCAAATTAAGATGATATTCTAAAAACCAAAATTACATGTACATTAGATTAAGCTATTTTTAAAAAATCGAGCGACAAATTCTAGTGACTCCACTGGGGATTAGCTCTTCTCTCCACTTTTGATCAGGATGTTTTGTCTTCATACATCAGTATTGCTCCCCCGTTTCTCAACTAACTAATGTTCTTTCATTGAAATATCTTGCTCATTTCTTTCTTGAGAAGGTATACTTAGTTTCTCCAGGATTCTGAATCCATCTGTTTAACCATCTGTCGGCACTATTTTTGGTGTGGGGTTTTCCTGTAAGAAGCTGTCGGTCATCGGAATTGAAATCCCGTTGCCCGCTTCGGAAGGACGTTTTTTTTTTAAAAAAATTTAGTTTTGAAAAAGATGAAGTTAAACTGACCCCATAATTTTCATAGTTTAAATGGAAGAGCACTTTACCTCAAATTCTGTATCTATCCCAAAGGATGAACGCAAGAATTGAGAGTGAGGCTCGATCAAA
>NW_018253472.1:169931-177557 GCF_001263595.1 Phalaenopsis equestris
GGTCCTAAGGGCAGTTAGGTAATTTGGAGGTGCCTCGGGGCGAAAGACCAAGTTAGGCATTTCACATAGAATTGGATAGATATCCATTCTAAATGAACCAGGGATTAATATATTGTGACGATATGGTGTACCCTAGTTTTAAGTCAACACCCCGGGTCGACCCTAAAGCCAAGTAATCCTATAGGGACTCTTCTTGAATTCTCTTATAATGATCTTACCTACTAAATGCTAGAGGTTAAGATCAATATGTGGAATTTCAAGTTGAGAAAAGTTTTGAATTTCTAATGGTGGGGGTACCTTTTCTAATTTTCTAAGACTAGTCAATAGGAAAGTCCTATGGCTAGACCTAGGCTACTAAAGAAGTTTTCTAGACCTCAAACAAAAGTGAGGTCAACACCATCCTCAAATAAATAAGTTCTAGAATCCCTAGAGTTTAGTGTAGGTTGGACCCTCAATAGGGTGATAAGTTAGGAGCGAAAAATGAAGTTTATCGTAGTAAGTTTGATGTAAAATAGATCCCTTCAATCTTGGATTGGGTACTATGTTTGAATTTAGTTATATTCCTCTTTTTGGGCTTGACATGTTGCTAACATGTTAGATCAAGTTTTACTTTCATAATCATTCATTTCAAATTCAAACAAAGCAAAGTTTATCAAAGTTTAAAGCAAGACTAACAATAATCAAATTAAAAATAATACCACCATTAGAACTCAAAATAAAATATATCTCAGTTTGCAATAAAAGAATCCTAATATTAAAACAAAACAAACGTTCTCTCCAAACTTAAAAGGTGTACTGTATGAAACAAAAAAAAGAATTAAAATAAAATATGTATGAATAAACTCCAACACAATGCCCAGTTTGCATGACAATTTTTTTAATTTTAGTATTCATGTTGAAATTATAAAGAATAGGATGCTATTGATGTTTAGAAATCTTTAAATGGTAGGGAACGATGTTGTCGCCAAAGCTAATTTTCTTGTTCATCGAGGGCTTAACTTGCCAATGAAAAGTTTACCTCCATCAAGGCTTGATGATCAAATTTGGAACTGTCTTCAACGAGGTTGAAGTGTTACTCGATAGGACACCTTATGTCATTCTAAAGACAACTACCATATGTGTAGAAGAGCTAGTGGCTGGGATTGACTTGAAGAGTAACTAAGAGTTCTCTGCAGTTAAGAAGTCCAAGGTTAGAAGAACTCTTCCTAAGTCTATTGTGCCTACAAACGCCAACTCCGTCGTCACCACAGAGAAGGTAGGTTTCACCGCCACTACTACAAGATTCACCATTATTGTACCTGTTGTCCCTCTGTCAGCTAAAGGAAAAGGGATTTTGTACGAGGAAGATTCTATTGATGTTTTTGCCCCTCCATTGATAGTATTTGAGACTGGATCCAGTTCAAAGTCTATACCACCAACTCGATAGGATAAATCATAGCTAGAAGATCTTAAAGGCCAAGAGGACACAAGCTGTGAAGCTAATTCTCACTAAGGTAGCTCCTCTTATGGAAAAAGCAGCATTGCCTGAGACCTCACCTCTCTTTAAAGGAAGTAGGTTTCATCCACTATCCACCACTTTTGAAAATCACTTTCCCGGGTCCCCTCAATTTTTGAAAGATTGGCTAAGAAAGAACATTGTTCCATTGCCGAGACAGTGAAGAGAATGGGATGTGCCATGTCACCACAAATGAGTACTGAGGTTTTAAAGAAAGATATGCTCGCTAGAGAATTTTACAAGTCAAAAGAAGCACCACCGTCTCACATTTCTGCCAAGATCTGCTTGGATGACGGTATAATTAATGCTGCCACTGTCAACGATGAAATTACTGCTTTCTCAAAACCCTTGGAATGCAGATATGTCAAGTCTCATCTTGGACTAAGAATATAACCTGCCACCATGTATGAAGTACACTCTAGAATGGATAGTGACAAGAGGTCACTTGTCAATATTTCTAGTATGCACTCTGATACACCCAAAATATATAGTCTTTATGTACACATTTTTATACCTATTTGTGAGATATTACACTTTAATGGAAGGTATTTGTGTGTTTTTCTTTCAGGTACAATCAAATGGATGAAAAATAGTGAAAGGAGTGAAAAAAGATCAAATTTGGAGTAAAAATGAAAAAGGTGTGTAAGAAACTGTGGCGCTTAAGAGCCAAAATTAGCGCTTAAGCGCCAATAAAAATGAGAAGGCCGAGCCTAAGCACCAAGTACCTCGCGCTTAAGCGCCAGAAGTAATTACTTGATGATTCAATGAATTTGGATAAATTTTTGAAGAGGTGTTTAAAGCAACCCTTGGTGAAAACGTTGGAATAGTAAATAGACATGAAAATAGATTCAATTAGCTTTTGAAAAGAGGCAACTCTTGCAAGATTTATTAAATGTGGACACATTTTAAAGGGACACCAAGACATCTTTTGAAAAAGTATAACAGAAGGACTTGGATTGAATTGAAGAGGAGTCGCCACCCCCCTCTAGACATCGTCAACGACTCTCTCTCTTAGATTAATCAGTATTTAGAGAGAAAAAGAAGAGAGTAGTGTGTGAGTAGAGAGTATTGTAAGAGAAAGGAAGAGAAGAGATTCAAAGAAACTTCAAGAGTTTGGTGGAGAGGATTTGAAATAAGTAATAAGTTTTTGGAGAGGATTTGAAATAAGTTTTTATCTTTGTGACTACTTTCAGTTTTAATTTAGAGTTCTTATTTGTTTGCATGATTTCTACTTTCAAACTTAAGTGTGGTTGTGTTTTCTCCATGAATTCTGAGTAGTTTTTATCTTTTTCCTTAAAATAATAAGTGATTAAGTATTGGATGGAAGTTGTGTGAAGTTTAATCTTAAATGTTGGAATAAGTTGTGATGATTTTAAGCCTTGTACTTCATTTAAATCTTGATTTGGCCAATCAAGATGTTAATATTTGTTGTGATAACATGTAAGATCCGAGATGGTATTGTCTCAGTCAACGAATAGTAAAAATCACATAAGGTTTGATGAATGAGAATGTAATCCATAAGATTGAGTGCAAATAAATAGGGAAATAAACTTTGAAGGGTGTAGAATTAGAGGACTTTAGAGTGATAGAATAAAGTACCCAATTTTTTTTATAATTTTAGGTTTTGATACGAGATATTAGCCCCAAGTGGAGGGAGAAGAGGGAACTCTAGAGTGAGAGCTAGTATCTTCCCTACCTAACCCGTCTTCAAGACTGTTCAAAATTTAAATTAGCTAATATTATTTATAGCATCTCTATTAAGGGTAAAGTATACTATTGTTCCTTTTTGACACAACACAATTTGAATACTTCCACAACAAAATTCCTATACTTGTTACAGATTCATGATAAGGAAAAATATATTTTATTTATATCGCCTTCATCTTACACATATCTAGTTAAGTTTAGTTAATTATTTATTATACTTTAAATTATAAAAAATTACAAATAAAATCAAACTTTCATTCCTATTATATCATCTATAGTTTGAGTAAGAATATTTTGCAAAGTAAAATTTTGTTATCTAAGTTCTTCTGATTTTAGTTGCATATTGTATTTTTTCTTCTATGAGTTCGTGTGGGTTCAATATTTGGGGCTTAATAAAAAAGTCATCTATTACTTGATAATGATAAGTATTCTTATGCATTATCCAATATTTAAATATATTAATTGTATTCTTATTTGCTTCAAAGTTAAATTTTTGCCTAATTGTTGCTGGTGATCAAGTTTTTTGTTGTCGTTGCAAAGTAAGAAATATAAGTAAGGAAAAATTAAGATTATATCTGCATACATCGTACTGTCATATAAAATTGGGATCACGCTCTAGAAACACACTCCTTCTCACTTTACTTATGAAATCAATAAGTCAGCCCATCTCAAAGCATCAATATGAAAAGAGAAAGGGTGGAGACCAATGGTCACCTAACCGATACTTTTCGACTAGGAAGGTAATTATTGTCTTGGAATGGATCTTAAGTCCGACACTCTGATTGTCACAGTTGCATCAAAACTCAACATGAAGGGGGATGTTTACTAAGAACCACCGACTAACCTAAAGAGAATAAGAGGAAAGTCAATCAAGGTTGCATTAGAAAAGTTTAGAGCTGACATTACAGAGTTGTCCAAAGAGCAAGAAAAAGATATCATGATGAACATTATGACCAGTCAAATTATATGGAAGAAGAATTTATTAACTCATATTGTTCAAACCAAGGCCTCTTCATCACTGCAAGATGCTCTGTCACTCGCTCAGGAGAATGTCATTGATGATTTGCAAAGGGCCTTCCAACAAAGAGATGAACAGATTAGTCAGATGGAGAAGAGGATAGAAAAAATAATGATTATTATGACTACACTTTAGTGTCAGCCTCAGTTCCCCAAGATAGCATCTCTAGAGGCAAATCAATCAAATTTTGTTCATATTAAAGATAAAAAGAAAGAGTTTGCTTCTGTCAATAAGGATGAACAGTCAAAAAGGGATTCATTACAGAGCATGATATCAAAGATGGATATCAAGTAGATGGTTGAACAATAGGTAAAGGAAGGCCTAACAAATTCAAAGTGAGGGATATTTGTTCTAAAAGGTAGAACTTACTCAAAAGATTTTGATATTGTATAGTACCCAAGGGCTTTGTACCGCCAACGTTCAAAAATTTCGATGGAACCGGAAACCCCCGATAGTAAGTTGCACGCTTCCAAGCAAGCTGTTGCAACTTAGGGGGAGTAATAAAGCATTGTTGTTCCATCAACTCATCAATAGTCTCTCAGAAGTCATCTTCAATTGGTATGCAGAGTTACCCAATGGCTCAGTTAAGACATTCGCAGAATTGGAGAACTTGTTTGTCAAGTCGTTTGTTGAAGCTGAACACCACATCAACATAGGTGATCTTATGGTAGAGTGATAAAATCCAACAGAGACTTTGGTGAAATATATTATTCTTTGGAGAAACCTCAGCATGAAATGCAAACCATAGTTACAAAAACAACAAGCAATTAAAATCTTACTCAAGAGCATCCACGGTCCAGTAGCTTTCTTGCTTAAAGGATTCACTTTCAAAACATAAAAAAGCTACTCGGCAAGGTGGAGATTTTGAAATAAGAGGCCATATAACTTACATTTCTAAAAAAGGTTGAGAAGTAGAAGCTAGTGAAGACATTCAAAAAGAAGTCTGAGATAGTGGCAGCAGTAGACAGAGGCAAATAACCAATACATATACAAGTTGAGCAGCCTTAGAGACCTATTGTTGACCTCACTTTTAGTTGAGGTTTAGATTTTCCTCTTTAGTAGCCTAAGGTTTAGTCATAGGACTTTCCTATTGACTATTTTTAGAAAACTATAAAAGGAACCCTCACCACAGTAGAAATTCTAAACTCCCTTGCTCAACTTGAGACTCTACATATTGGTCCTGACCTTTAGCAGTGAGTAGGTGAGGTCATTATGAGGGAGCTCAAAGAGAGTTCCCATTGGGCTGTTTGACTTTAGGGTTGACCCTGGGTGTTTATCTAGAGCTAAGGCACTCACTTGCACTCACCTTCACCCACAATTACTCACAACCCCCAAATTTCTTTCAAAGGCCCAATTTCCCAATTTCATTTAAGGGTGTGCCAAGTCGCCAGAGGAGCCAACACCCAAAAGTTCAAACCCAATTCAAACCTAGAGGCCACTTCATCCCATTTAAAATTTAGAGCCTATTTGCCCTCCACATAAGCAACGCTTTGCACCCATACATTTGCCCACAGAGCCACCCTAAGCCTTTTTTTATAAAAGCTTCACCTCCATGACCATGGAGGGTGTGCTGAAATTTTCTCAAGGAGACCCCTCTAAATTGTTCCCCAAGCCTCTTTGTGACCTCCTCAGTGTAGCCCAACCACTTCTCTGCCCCAATTCCCCTTATCGGAGTTCAATTTTTGAGCTTAAATCCTTCCCGGAGATAGGAAATTCTCCACTACACCTCCACAGTGCACCAAATTCAAATTAAACTAACCCACACCATCACCACAGTGACAGAAAAAGAAGCCCCATCAAATCCCTCTCATACAGAGCTTCTATACTAGAATTTGATCAAGACCCAAATTTGACCTTGATCAAATTTGGGTCTACACCTTTCACCACGACCAGAGGCTCAATCCCTAGCCTCCTTGGACCTCCACAAACGTGTCGAGCACCTCTGATTGAAGTTTCCCTTCTCAGAACAAAGGTATTGAGCTTCCCCTCTTCCCGAACCTATTTTGATTCTCCATTTAATTAAAATTGATTTAATGGCATGTTTACAATGTGTATGTGTTTGTCACACTTAGACGAGTCCGTAGGATCAAACCTGAGGTCATTTGATTGTGAAATGGGGGAGATCTTAAGGTTTTAGGGTTTACGATTGACCAAAGGAAAATATGTTGAGATTTTCATACCTATTTTACATTGATGTTGATGATATTGCACTTTAAAGAAGGGTATTTTTGATATTTTATTGCAGGTATGTTGAATTATGGTCATTGGAGCAAAAACATACAAAAAGGAGCAAATTTGGAGTAAAAAGGACCAAATTTGGAGTAAAAAGGACCAAAATATGAAGATTTGATCTTGGATGACGACGACAGGTTTTTCCTGAGAGTCCAGAATTAAATATTCTAGAAGGCCGCTGACGACGCCATCAAGGTCGCCGATGGCGAGCACGTCGGTTCTCTCAATAGATGCATTGAATGTGGACGATTTTTGAGGGGACTCTTGGGCAACTCTTGAAAACTCTTCTACAACTTTAAAAGAAATAACTTGGAGGCAGAGAGGGGAAGAGATTCAGAGATTGTGAGGAATTCTAGAGATTGTAAGAGTGGAAGGAAAGTAAGAGATTTCTTCCTCCTTGCCACTTCAAAGGAGATATCTGTGTGTTGTAAAGAAATGAAGAGATTTAGAGGAACTTTGAGGAGTTTGCTTGAGGAGGAATTAAAGATAAGTTGTATTTACTTATTGAAGTTTGTATGACTTTGCTTTTATATATAAATTCCAAGTTTTTTTGTATCTTCTCCATGAGTTCTGAGTAGTTTTCTTTATCTTTCTCATTGTCTTGAGATTTTGTGAAATGGTGATTTGAAATCCTTAATTTGATCTTATCGTTTGGGTGCTGAAATATAGATGTTAGCCCTCAAGCGAGGGGAACTTGGGAGCTCCAAAGTGAGAGTTGGTATCTTCCCAGCCTAGCCGCAGATTCAGTAACTAAGCATAGAATTAGTCAATGTTCTTTATGTCTGCTCCCAAGGGTAAAGAATAGGTATGCTCCTATTTGGCACAATACAATTTGAACTGATTCAATTTATCCATTCACTTAAATTTCTTTACAAGGAGAAGGATGCTTTCTTATATATTGAACTTCACATTAGAAACTTTATTAGTAGAATTAGTTAATTAAGAGTTTATTAAAATTACATTTTTATTTCAATTGCCTATTAGTGATAAATATTTAATTTGAACTATATTGTTGTGATGAAGTATTGATTTTTTAAATCTTAGTTCGAGCCTCTAATATTTCTCCCTGTGGGATCGATATCCAGGACTCCATTAGAGTCATGTATTACTTGAGCGATACATATTGTTGCGTTAATATGTGTGACTTTGCAATTATTGAATATTTTATACACAT
>NW_018253472.1:177931-211181 GCF_001263595.1 Phalaenopsis equestris
TGAAAATGTTAAGGAAGTTGTGATGATCTTCTCACTTCAATCTTAATTTACTTTCAATCTGGCCAATTGATTTGTTAAAATATGTTGAGTTTTACAACTAAAGTGAAGATTACTTTCAAGATTTAGGGAGGTCAAAGTCCTTAAAAGTTGGGTGCAAATAAATAGGGAAATAAAAATTATTGGGCGTAGAATTAGAGATTTTAGAGTGACATACTAAAATCCTTAATTTGATCTTATCGTTTGGGTGCTGAAATATAGATGTTAGCCCTCAAGCGAGGGGAACTTGGGAGCTCCAAAGTGAGAGTTGGTATCTTCCCAGCCTAGCCGCAGATTCAGTAACTAAGCATAGAATTAGTCAATGTTCTTTATGTCTGCTCCCAAGGGTAAAGAATAGGTATTTTGGCACAATACAATTTGAACTGATTCAATTTATCCATTCACTTAAATTTCTTTACAAGGAGAAGGATGCTTTCTTATATATTGAACTTCACATTAGAAACTTTATTAGTAGAATTAGTTAATTAAGAGTTTATTAAAATTACATTTTTATTTCAATTGCCTATTAGTGATAAATATTTAATTTGAACTATATTGTTGTGATGAAGTATTGATTTTTTAAATCTTAGTTCGAGCCTCTAATATTTCTCCCTGTGGGATCGATATCCAGGACTCCATTAGAGTCATGTATTACTTGAGCGATACATATTGTTGCGTTAATATGTGTGACTTTGCAATTATTGAATATTTTATACACATTTTTATCAAATCTATAAATGTTATCAAGTTTTTGGCGCCATTGCCGGGGATTTAAATCTTCTAGCAGCAGTATCAAATTCTTGTATTTTTAAGTATATATAAAGTCACTGTCAGCGGTCACGGGTTCAATCTATTTGGGGATGATGATGCGGAGCCGTTGGATCGCGCATGTATCAAATGTAGGGCTCTTATTGCGCCAGATGGGAGTGTGGTTCATAAAGCGTGGGCCGAGTCAGTGGCTACATGTATGGCGGCGTCCAACCAAAGCGTGTCATGCGTGTTTTTGGAGCCACCGTAGGTTGACGCGGCGCCGTGTTTTTAAGTAGAAAAATAGGGATTTAAATAAATTAAAAATGCTCCCTAACTTTAAAAATTCATATCTTGGTATAGAAAAATCAAAAAAATAAAATAAAAATACCATAGTGTTAAGTGAACAGAAGACAACAATGTAGAAATAGTTTGAAGTTTATTTGATACATATTTTATTTTTAATTAATTAAATACTATTTTGAGTGTTTTAATTCTTCATGAATGTAGACATTTCACCATGACTAGATATTTTGACATGTGTTGCCTCTGTCATGGGGAACATTCTTTGATTTTTCCAAAGTTAGAAAAGATCTCTAGACAGAAATCCATGTTTTTCAAATTTATGTCTATTATTTGCATAAATTAATCATAATAATTTTCATATTGCTTAGAAAAATCTAAGAAAATTTTGGAAAGTTTTCTATGACCAGAGAACTCTGAAAAATTTTTTATGAGCTAAGTCATTAAGAACACACTTAACTCTCAAAAAACCCTAAAACACAAAGAAAATTAATTTGGGAAATGTAAACACCTAAATGACTTGGTTTTTAATCTCAACTGTAATTTGAAGTTCAGAGAACTCCCCATAAAAATTTCAAAATATTTGAAGCTCATTTGATAACTCAAATTGATTTTTTAAGTTAAATACCATTTTGACATTAAAATTGTTTTTTAATAATTAAAATGCAACTCAAAAAGTTATAAAAATTGGTTTTGGGAGTTCTCTGTAATCAGAGAGATTTTCTAAAAATAAAATTTTAAATAAAATAAAAACTTCATTTTTTAAGCCTATTTTAATATTTAAATAATTAAAAATTAAATAAAAACCACAAAATTATAAAATTCATGGAAATGTTCTAAATCATTTTCTAAGCATTTAGGAGCATTTGGAATATTTTTTCCAATTTTTCAAGTGAAGATAATGAATTTTAAAGTTTAAAAATAATTTTTAAAAGGCTAAACAATGGATTTTCACTTAAATCAATGGATTTTCACTTAAACAATGGATTTTCACTTAAATAGTTCTAATAATTCAAAGAAAAATAAGAACAATGTGAAATTTGTTTCTCTAGGTTTTTTGACATCAGAGAGATTTAATAAAAATATTAAATTTAATTTTCCACATTTAAATAATTTTATAATTAATTAACACTCCAAAATTTAAAATATATCTAATAATTCATTGAAACTCAAAAGATCATGAAATTTTATTCCAAGTGGTTCTCTAGTGTAGTTCTACCTCCAGTAAAAATTTCAAGGGATTAGGCTTTGCCTTGGTCAAGTTATGAAATTTCTTTTGAAAAATGCTATTTTTGCATAAAAATAAATATGTAAATGAAATTAAAATTTGAAAAAACAAATTTTCTCCTCTGATGTCTTAATTGACCCATGAGTGAGGCGGTATAAAAATTCCAAATTCTTTTGAATTAAATTTGATAAATTATGAAGTGATAGAGCCTTAGGGGCAAAAGTGTAATTTTTGAAATTTAGCCATAATTAACATTTAGGTTATAATTAACATTTAGGAAGAAAGGGAAATGGGCAACCTTTGATCTTAATTAACATATTTGGATGATTGAAACATCAGGGATTAATTGCTAGAAACCAATCTCACTTTTCCCTAGTTGAAGGATAAATGTGTAAATTCCTTAAATCATTAAAATTTGGAAGTCTATCAAATTAAATGACCCTAGACTTAGGGGTATGGTGTTGGGTGTTAGTAACTCATTAATTTAATACCCCCATTTTGGATGTTCAAACAACATTCAAATGTCTTGATGATGAATTATTATCATATAGAAATCTCCTTCAAAATGATTAAGACATTCACTAGGACCTTATGGGCTTAGTAGTGACTTAAGCTAAATCAAATTTGGTTAAATGAAAATTAGAAAAGTGAATGCAAATAAAAAGTTGAACACCTTCGAAACACTATAAGCCCAAGCTAAAACCAATATTGACTAAATGTCTTAATAACAGTAACTTGCCCCTTTTAAGGGTCTTCACCCACAGAATTTTCAAATTGAGTGATAAATGATAATTACCCAACTCTTTGGGATAATTGAAACATCAATGTTCATTGAGCATTGGAGATATTCACAGAATGAATTATTAAGCAACACAATAAGTTTAAATGAGCTTGAGGCTTTTCACCAGGCGGTGAGAGAGAAGCATGGACCTGTTTCTTTTTCCAGACCTGTTGGATACCTCAGAGGTCTATTAAACTTAATATGTTTTGCTTAACAAAAATCATTCTTAATCAAACTAATAAGGACCCACCAAGATATGATTTAGGATTTGGTTGATCACCAGAACCTTATTTTTTTCTCACTTCATATAAAATGCCCTATGCATTTTTGAGTTTCAAGTGGTGGAACGAGAAGACTCGTCCGGTACGCTTTTACAGTTTACAATACCATCTTCTTTCTATACTTTCCACATTGTACTTTCATGCTTATAAACTTGCATGTTAAATAACAATTTCACCCTGCATGAAAACTAAAACTAAAATCAATCAAGATAAAATTCACCGCCACAACATTCAAAATATAAGATAACTCAAAATTTAATCACAAACATCACACAAAACAACAATTACAACTAAATTAAGACGTCACTATCGGATGATTATGAATCCCCCAGAGGAGGTAACCTACGTTTGCTAACGAGGCTTCCCACAGTCTAAATGAAAGTATGGAACACATTAAGTTGAGTTTAATAAATTCATTTGGACTAAGTGAATCCAATAGAAAATAGTGCCACCGGAACGAAGGAACTGTAGGATCCTAACCGGTGTCGCTCTAATCAACTTAAACATGCCCCATAATATTTAAAGAACTACAACCATAGGACTACCTGATTTGACATCATAACTTGATACCTTAGAAAACTTAAACTCGTCACGACAAGGAGCTTGGAGCTATCATGGTAAGCAGTACGACCATCTTCAACAGCAAAACCTGTATTCCCCAACTAAACCATTTCTTTAGAATTAAACAACAAGCCATAGGATTTTGAGATTATTTGCTTATGCAACATAAATCCTCACCTTATATAAATCCTCACTATGCAACATAAATCCTCACCTTATCTTTAGGCTTTTGTACAGCTCTGTTGTACAATCTAAGTCCTAAGTTGTCTTAGAATTCTGAGGTTGTCGTCTGTCACGACCTAAATCCTCACATCTTCCAGGTTTTTTAATGTGATCTTTTCACACAAATGTAAGCCCTAACTAATAAAATTGGTAGGATGAAATGCTCAAATAATTTTTTTCTCAAAACTGAAGCCAAACAATAGGATAGACTAGGAAGTCACTGAGGTTCTCCTTCGGATCTGTGACATCCCCTAGTTCTTCCTCCTTTGGATTCTACAATAAATATTCCAAATTTGAACCAATCCCTTTTCACACTTTTTTGCTGATATCGTTGAAAATTCCTATCCTTTGACCTCCTTGAAGATAATATTTCCTGATTTTTATCGATAGTTTTCTTAGGTGACTTTGGTTATCTAAGATATAATTAACTATAGAGGCTTACCCTTATAGGAAACTTGTCCAAACCCAGTTTAATATAAACCGTATTTAATTATTCATTTTAAATAGGAGAAATTTTCAGCAAATAAAATGGTTTCACAGACCAAATAGATGTCATATATTTATTAGCTTATTTGATCGAGTCTCATCCTCAAATCTTGTGTTTATCTTCCGGGATAGATACAAGGTTTGAGGTACATCGCTCTTTCATTTAAAATATGAAAAATATGTGGTCAGTTTGATTTCATATTTTTCTAAACTTAAATCTATATGTAAATTGAATTTCCTTCTGAAACGCGAAGCGGACAACAAGATTTTGATTCTGGTGACCGACAACTTATTACAGGCAAATCCCCCAACCAAAATAGTTCCGACACCTACCAACATCTACAACAATACAACCATGTTGACCTCACTTTTGGTTGAGATTTAGTTTTCCCTCTTCAGTTGTCTAATGTCTAGTCATAGGATTTTCTTGTTGACTATTCCTAGAAAATAGAAAAGGAACCCTCACCACTAGAAACTCTAAACTCCTCTTTGCTCAACTTGAAGTTTCACATATTGGTCACAAGCTCTAGCACTTAGTAGGTGGAGTCAATATACAGTATGAGAGATTTCAAGGAGAGTCCCTATAAGACTGCTTGACCTTAGGATTGACCCTGGGTGTTGGTCTGGAGCTAGTTCACTTACACTCATTATCACATATATCCACTCACAATCCTAAAACCCAAATTGTTGACTTTGATCCCTTGATCTCTTGATCCTTTAGGAGACTCATGTAGATGACCCACAAGCCCTAGGCTAAGCTCTAGCTAAGATACTAGGGTTTGGCTAAGACCAGTACAAAGAGGATCCAAATGGGGATTTCATTGGTCCATAGCTCATATATGGTGGTTGGTTTCCCAATTCTACCAAAAATATTCAATTTTACTTTTTACCTCCAAACCTACCCAAATTACCTAAATACCCCCAAATCTCAAATTTGGCCAGAAATCCCAATTTCACCAAAAAAATTTCCAAGTTTGTTAAAAAATCATTTCAAACCATTTCAAAATAGCCAAATTACCCAAAAACAACCAAAATTACTAAAATACCCCCAAAATTGCCAAAATTACAAAAAAAAACCCTTGTCACCCCAAACTTTCCCAAAACCTCTAAAATTACTCAAAATGTTTCCAAAACCAATTTGGACCCTCCAATTGAACCACCCAAGTTGGTCAATTTGACTATTTTGACCAAAATCCCCAAATTGCCTTTAAAGACCTAATTTCCCCAAATTCACCTTAAATGTTCATTAATTTGGTTCTAATTTCCATCAATTTCTGTTCTAAACTCAAATTGACCCTTCATATGACAAATATAAATCAAATCCAAGCCTAATTGACCCATTCTTTGAGCTCAATCATAATTTAAGTCAAACCCCCAATTTTGGTCCTATGACCTAATCTTACCTAATTAAACCCCACAACCTACTTCATTTACCCCAATTTGAATCCCAAACTCTTCATAACAATCTTACACATCAAATTAAACTTTAAATTTGCCTTGGTGATGCATCAATTTCATTTAATTTCAACCCAAATCCATAAATCCCTAAATTTGCCCCAAATTGGCTGTCCCTAAATTAAACCAAATTGAATGCCTTAACCCAAAAATTGGCACCAAATTTTTGATGAAAACTCTTTATTACATTCATATAGACCATTTTCAATAATCAATTTGAACCTCACCCAAACTTAGCCCAATCTAGACCCAAGTCTAGCCCAACATGCCCAAATAGACCAAAATCCCAAAATCCTTCAAATCGAGCTTCCAATTGAACTCAAAATCATTTCAATCCTTCAACAAAAATCTTCATATTGGGCTCAAAGTCATGGCTAGCCTAATCCAAACCTAACTTTTAGCCATTTGGACCCATATTGGACCCATGCATCAAAATTGACTTAACCATGCCAAGCCACCAAATTGATGACACCACAACCACTAAGTACACTCTATTGACAAGGATAAATTCCCTTGGATCAGCCATGGTTAGCTATGGACCATTGTATACCTAAATTAAGGGATTTATGCACATATATGGACCTTAACCAAAAATCTTCCCCATCATCACTTTCCATTGAGGGTTAATTATAATTAACCCTCTCACTGGCTCACCTGACCTCTTGGCCACCTATCCTGGCCCTGTCGGCCAGCCTAGTGTCCAGAAAACACCAAAATTGAGAGCCCCAAGCCAAAATTCAAACCCAAAGTCGCCCATCTGACCTGATCAATTTCAACTGGTTTTAGAACTTCAAACCCCTCAACCTAAGCACCATTTTGCACCCCTCAATTGGCCATGACAGCCACCCTATGCCATTTTTATTTAAACCTCACCTCCATGGCCAAGAACAGAACGACGACATGCTGAAATTTGCTTAGGGAAACTCTGTCAAATTGCTCTCAAAGACTCCCTAAGACCTCCTCAATTCAAGCCCACCAATTTCCCCCTTTGATCCCCATTATGGAAGCTTAATTTTGAGCTCAAATTTCTGCTAAAACAAGGGCAGAACTCCCTACATCTCCATAGTAAACTAAACTTCAATTAACTGTGCACATACCATCCCCACAGTGAAAGAAGATGATTCCCCACAAAATCCCCTCTAAAATAGCCTCTAATCTGGCTCTTGACAACCACCTAAAATTGAGCTTAATCAAATTCATACCTCGACCATTCACCAAGGCTTGAGACTTCATCCGGAGGTTCTTTGGGGCTAATTGAAGCTACCACAACCATCTGATTGAGGCCTCCACTCTTAGACAAATGTTTTGAACTCCAACCCTAAATCAAGCTTGTTTCGACCCTCCATACTTATTTACTGTATTTCATACCGTATAAACTGTATAGATGTGTTCTTCTTGAGTAGATGAAGGTTTAGGGTTGAGTCTGGTCCAAGATCTTAAGGTTTTAGTGTGAACGGCTCATGAGTTAGGTCACTTGGGGATGATAACAGAGAGTCGTTCGATCGTGCGTGTATACAATGGATGGAGGAGATCAAGCCGAACAAATTCATGGTGAATAAAGCGCAGTCCGCGTGCAGGCTATGTGGCTGGCAGCTTCAAATGACGGAGCGACGTGTGGAGCCTTTGGAGAGGACGAGGATGAGTTGGCGCCGCGTGGATTAGTAGAAAAATAGGTATTTTTGAATTATTTTAAATGTTTAAACTTCAAAAATCCATATCTTTCTCTAGAAAAAATCATATCTTTCTCTAGAAAACATATCTTTCTCTAGAAAAAATCATAAAAATAAAATAAAAATACTCTTTTACTCAGTGAATAGGGGAGAATAATGCAGACTAAAAATAGAATTAATTTCTCACTTCCTGACTTTTTATTATTTAAATACCCTCTGTGGTATTTTAATTTTCCATAGCTTAAAAACTTTTACCATGGCTTGAAATTTTGAGGGTTTGTTGCTCATGATAGAGGTCATGTCTTCTGATTTCTCTAAGGTCAGAGGGCATCTCTATGCTTCTTACCCTAATTTTCAAACTAAGGTGACCATTTTAGCTTATTTAATTATATAAATAAAAATATCACTTGAAAAATTATGAAAATAATTTTAGTAGGTTTCCTGTGATCAAAGAAGTCTAAAAAAAATATTGTGATGTTTTGAATCATTTTTTGAATTTTTATACTAGTTAAATGTAAATACCTTATATTAATTTGTGTAAATTAAATACATATCAGAAATTAACAAAATCAACTCCACATTGTTCATAAAAATTATTTCTACTCACTCTATACTCACTCTAAAAATATAATTATTTCTACTCACTCTAAAAATATCAAAATTATTTGACTTAGCCTAGGCACTAATACAGATTTCTTAAGGAAACCTTGCTTTTTGTATAAAAATAATTATATTAAATTAAATATGCTTAGAAAAATTATGAAAATTATTTTACTGAGTTCCTTGTGATCAGGGGCATTATATAAAAATAAAACCCATTTTTGTGAAAATATTTCATTTTTAAATTATACTTTGAATAAAAATAATTAAAATAATTAAAATTTTTTAAAATATAAAAAATGAGTGAGAATATACTCTGATCACTTAGAATTCACCAAGACATTTTTAATAATTTTTCTAAGTTAAAATAAATTTTAAAGGCTTAAAAATGAATTTTTCATATTTTCTCACTAAAATAATTATATTAAATAAATTAAAAAACACAAAAATATAAAATTTGATTCTGTGAGTTTTCTAAACTTAGAGGAGTCTAATAAAAGTATAAAATTAATTTTTGTAATTAAAACACTATTTTTTATTTAGATAAATCATGAAAATTGATCTAAAATTAAATATTAACAATAGAAATTTGATTAAAAAATCATTAAAAATGCCTTAGTGTTTATTTGACCTTAGGAAACCTCTAATAATTTTTCCATAAATATAAATTTTATTTTAGATAATTAAATAAATTAAATTTTGAAAATCCTATTTTCTAAATTTAAATAATTATCTAAATTAAATCAAATTTTGAGAGGTCCACATATCCTCCTCTAAAATTTTAATTACCTCATGGATATAACACTTTAAACCCTCAAAGTCATTTGAGTTGTGTTTAAAGAGTTATGAGGTGAAGTGTCGTAAGGGCAAAGTGGTAATTTTAGGACTTTGGTGCGTTAATAAACAATTTAGGATTATCAAAGGGAAAATGAGTAATTTTGATCTTAATAAACATGTTTGGATGATTAAAATACAATGGGGCTAAAATGGCTAAAATAATGGGGCTAAAATGTAGAAAACCATTCAACACCTTTGCGCAACATCAACTAAAAACATAGTTCTCCTAATCTTAATGACTCGTAAGTCAGTTAAAGATCAAATGATTCTTAAGTGATGAGCTTAAGCCAGAAAGATGATAACTTACTTTCTTTAAGCCCAAAGTTGAGGATGATGTGATCACTTAATAAAAATACATCACACTTAAAATCAAAACTTTGATAATAACCATTTCATTCATCATGATTATTAAAAGGCTTGGTAGTGGCATAGGTTCGCTGTCTAAACCCAAGTCTATTGGATTTGGAAAATGATATGATTGTTGATTAATATCTTTAAACACTACAAGCCTGATTTTAACTTTGGGCATCATAAATCTTAAATAACGCAAACTTGCCTTAGGGGCACTCACTCACATAACTCTTAAATGAAACATCATATGATTAATCGAGTAATCTATCCTTGGGATAATTAAATTGTTAAGCTTCAATGAGCAATGGGGTAGCCACACTCTAAACTCGGATGGTTAATGAAACAATACGATAAGTTCAGAAATGAACTCAAAATAATTCAAGAGATCTTCAAAATAGTTCAGGGTCATATCCCGAGCACTTTGGAATCTTTTGGATATTTTGAAGGACAAATTGAACTTATCGTATTTTGTCCTAAAATTATCTACTAGGATCGTCTGAGATTCAACTAAATCATAACTTGGGGCTTGGTAGCTAAGCCTTTATCTACTCGTGCAATATAAATTCATTGCAACATTACATACATGCCTTGTAAGTACTGACCTTTCAGGTGGTAGAACTAGAAGACTCGTGAGGTAAGCTTTTACAGTTTATAATGCAGTCTTTTTTTGTACTTTCCACACTGTATTTTTATACTTACAAAACTTGCATGTTAAACAATGATGACACTCTGCATGAAAACCAAAACTACTAGGATAGCCACTAAACTGAAACCAAAACTAAAATCAACCAAGATAAAATTCACCGCCACAACATTCAAAATATAAGACAACTGAATATTTAATCATAAACATTACAAACAATAGTTGCAACAAAATTAAGACGTCTCTATCGGATGATCGAGAATCCCTCGAAGGAGGCAACCTATGGTTACTAACAAGACTTCCCACAGTCTAATTGAAAGTATGAAATTCATTAAGTTGAGTTTAGTAAATTCATTTGGACTAAGTGAATCTGATAGAAAATAATGGTGCCGGAACGAGGGAACCATAGGATCCTAACTGGTGTCCCTCTAATCAACTTTAACATGCCCCATAACATTTAAGGAACTTTAACTCTCGGGCCATCTGATTTGACATCACGATCTAACACATTAGAAAACTTAGACTCATCACAATGAGGAGCTTAGAGCTAGTAATGTGGGCAGCACGACCATCTTCAATAGCAAAACATGTCTTCCCCAGCTAACCCAATTTCCTTCACTAGAATTAAACAACCAAGACATATGACTTCGAGGTAGTTTGCTTATGCAACATAAATCCTCACCTCATCTTTAAGCCTTTATACATATCTATTGTACAATCTAAGCCCTAACTCGTCTTAAGATTCTGAGGTTGTCGTTTGTCATGACCTAAATCCTCACATCTTCCAGGCTATTTTTGTGATTGTTTCACACGAATGTAAGCCCTAACAAATAAAATTGGCAGGATGAAACACTTAAATATTTCTCCTCAAAACTGAAGTCGAACCATAGGATAGCTTGGGAAGTCACCGAGGCTCTCCCCCGTATCTGTGACATCCCCTAGTTCATCCTCTTTTGGACTTTACAACAAAATTTTCCAAATTTAAACCATTCCCCTTTCACACCTCTTTGTCTGATTTTGCTGAAAAGTCATATCCTTTTGACCTCTTGAATATAATATTTACTGATTTTTATCAAGATTTTTCTTAGGTAACTTTGGTTATCTAAGATGTAGTTATCTAAGATGTGGTTATCTAAGATGTAATTAATTATAGAGGCTTGCCCTTATAGGAAGCTTGTCCGAACCCAGCTTGATATAAGCCCTATTTAATTCTTTGCATTAAATAAGGGAACTTGTCAGCAAATAAAAAGGGTTTTGCGGACCAAATGTATGTCATATATTTCTTATTTTATTTGATTGAGCCTCATCCTCAAGTCTTGTGTTTATCCTTCGGGATAGATACAAGATTTGAGGTATAAAGCTCTTTCATTTAAACTATAGCTCTTTCATTTAAACTATTTAAACTATGAAAAATATTGGGTCAGTTTGATTTCATATTTTTCTAAACTATATAGACATATTTAAATTAAATGTCCTTCTGAAGCGAGTGACGGGGTTTCTATTCCATCAGCCGACAACTTCTAACAGGCAACTTCTCCAACCAAAAATAGTGTTGACAAACCAGTAACATAGAGAATAGTACAACCATCAGCATAGTCAGTAGTATGGTTAGCGACTATTGCAATAGAGACCCTACCAAATGAATGGGGAGCAGAGCCCTTTTATGGCTGATCAGTTGAACATAGTGTATTCATTCAACGATGAGGCAGTAGAGAAGATGTTTCTAAGTAGGATCAAGAAGCCTGAGCTCAGATTACACGAGCTGAAGAAGCCAGAAAAAGTCAATAAGAAGGATCACCCTACATATTGCCCATATCATAGACTGTTTAGGCATAACATTAAGGTTTTCCTTAGTTTTAAGGAGTGGCTCAAGAGGAACCTACGAATTGGAAGCTAACAATGTTGAAGAATATTTGAGAGAACCTGAAAAAGGGTTTGTCAATGTGATTTTGGCTAATCCAATCATTCCAATTGATCCGTAAGCAATAATGAGGGATGGAGTATATTTTAGACCAGATCCTTGAAGAAGATATTAGACCAGATTCAGCTTTTTTCAGTGTAAACCTTTGTTAAGATCCTGAAGCCCACTAAGCCAACTCTTTCAATCACACTAGAGAAGCTGCAGCAATAGGAGAAAAGGAAGATCGTCGAAGAAACACTGACCGATGATGCCAAGAGTAGACTAGGAGCTGCTTATCCTTGATTGGTTATTTCAAATTTCAGGGAGAAATGCCTCAAACCGCTGACTCTGTATGACTGTCTTTATGTTCCTTTGGGATCATATATTGTGAAGAGTTATGATTTTGGCTACGTTTTGACAGACTCTAGTGATAACATAACTAACAACCAATCTAATTTAAATTTCAATTCATTTAACAACCCTTAAATCATACAAAATCCCAATGCACTCGTCAATATGGCTAAGGCAAACACTAACGACACAGACTAAGATAGCTCAGAAAGTGAGGAACCCATTTTTGAATTTTAGCAAACACCGATTGTAATTGACTTAGAGTTCTAATATTCAAAAATAAATCTAGAAAACCAACTATGGTCCTAGACGAGACATCACTGGGCCAACCCAAAGATTGGTAGAAGCGACAGAAGTAAATTTAAGAAGTGGCAAAGTGTTTCCTCTGAGAATGGCCCCAAAAGATAAGGGGAAGCAAGTAATTATTCAAGAAGAGCAATCCCATTGATAGAAAAAAAAACATCCATATGAAAGGAGCTAGAGGAATGAATAATAAAATATATTACAACGTACTAGCTCATCTTAAAAAATTGCCGCCAAACTAAACTTCTACGACACTCTAATCATATAAAAGGAGACGAGAGATGCAAAGTTGTTTCTTTTCTATTTTTTGTGTTATTACCTAATATGATTGTTGGAAATGTTAGGTGCTTAACAATGTGCCTTGTATTGACAATAACAAAAAAAAAACATTTTTATGATTATAAGCTTCATCTTATTTGTCGTCTTGAAACCAAGTTATCTTCTTCTTCTATTTCTAATGTGTTTGCTATTGATCATTTTAAGTTATTTTCTAATGAAATGATTGTGCATAATATAAAAGGTGTTGTTCATGGTCGTATATCAGTTTAATGAAATTTTGTTATTCTTTCTTTTTAAGTTATCAATACTAAGGCACAATATATTCATGGTTGGATTTTGTTCTTCTTCAGTTAATTTTTTATTCCTTTTATCAATACTAATAATAATTCATCTACTTGAATATACTATTTCTATTTCTGCTAATATTAGTGATCTTTAGTTGCTAATAAGTGACTTTAATTTTATTTAAAAAATTGATGAAAAATTATAAAATCTTTTTCTTATTTTTTTTAGAGTAATGGATTTGTATACCTTTGATTATTCTCTTATTTTTTTTCTATTGATGGTTCTTACAAACCGAGTTGTAGAGATATGTATAAGAATTTTTGTTGAATTTCTTTGATGTCTTTAATTTTGCTCAGAGTATTAATTTTAATTGTGATCCACTTTTTGTCATTTGTAACAATAAAATTAATTTTAAAAGTTTAGAATGGAATAGTTTTAATTTTATTTTGAACTCTATTATTTATATGAAGAATTAATAAGTGGAAATTATGAATAATATAGATATTAATCCTCTTTATAAAGATCTCCTTGTTCAAATTTCTTGTAATCTAAAATATTTAAATAACTCCCATTTCTGGTGCATATGGATGAAACAAAAAAAACTAGGTACTCTTGGCATTAGAAAGGTGAGAAAAAATATTAAATTTCCTTACCCAAAGGTTAAATTTAAGAATAAAAACAATTTTATTAAAGAGTGTTTTGTTGATAATAGATATATTCATCATATTAATGACATTGCCAATGAGGCCATTTCATTTTTTAATGATGTTCTTAAAATTCAAGTTAAATATATTTTTTCTTTTATTAATTATTTTCTTCTAAATACCTTTATTTCTATATGTAACTATAATACTTTATGAAAGAATTCTTTGATTAAGATTTTAATAATAACATTTATCATATTGGGAGAAATAAATCCCCTTACCCTGATACCTTTTCTAAAAATTTTTAAACCTATTTAGGATATTATTGGTGATTATTTTTGTATGGTTATCAAATAATTTTTTAGAGTATCTAAACTCCCTCGCATAGTTAAGAATTCTGACAACACTCATATTCCTAATAATTTTGGTTCAATAACTTTTAATGATTTTAGACTTATATCTTTTTGTAATACTATTTACAAAATTATTGCTAAACTTGTTGGTGATAGGCTAAAATTCTTCTTACAAATAATATTCACCAGTTTCAACTGCTTTCATTAACCGATGTGATATTACTAATAATAATATCTTGGCAAACTAGATGCTTTTTTATTTAAATTCTTGTAATTCTTTGAAATGTTTTTGGTCTAAAATTGATCAAAAAGGATTTTTGATAAATTTAATAGATCATTTCTTTATTATAGAGTAGAGAAAAACATTTCTTGGTGTTTATTAAGTGGATTAAAGCTTGTATTATTATAGTTAATTTCTCTGTTATAGTAAACTATGATATAAAGGTTATTTTCTTATTGTAGTGGTTTACGATAGAGATGCCCTCTTTCTATATACCTCTTTATTATAGTTATGGATTTTCTTTTTTCTCTTTTGGATTCTAAAAATATTATGCATATGGATCAAAATATTGACAATATTTTATACCTTACTTATGCTATTGATTTACTCATTTTTGGTAAGGCTAATGTAAATACTATAAATAATTTGAATATACTTGACCTTTTTAGTCATGCTTAAAATTTGACAATTATTTTTTCTATATCGCTATTTATTTTTCTTAGTCTATTAAGCCTTTATACAAAATTGCTTATGTGAGATTATTGGTTTTGATCTTGAACCTCTTCTATAAAATTATCTTGGTGTTTCTATTGATTATTTTCAATTAAATTTTGTTAATTGTCAGTATCTTATGGATAAGCTCATTCTAGCTTAGTAAAACAACTATTTTGTGTTGTTGATATGATTGGTTTCAATCTTCTGTCTTACCTAACATTGTTAGGAAAGAAATTTCATCTATGTTTAATAATTTTCTTTTTTCATAATAATAGTGAGAGGAAGATTAATACAATTGTTTGGAATATTATTAATCTTCCTAAACCTCATGATTGTCATGAAATTCCTTCTTTAGGAAATCTTAACACTGGGTGTAAATTTAAAATTATTTGGAGGCATTATATTTCCTTTTCATATGTTTTTTAATTGGTTCATTGCTCATTATGGCTTTATCTACATAATTCTACATCTCATATTTTCTCATTTTAGAAAGACCTGAAGAAGGTAGCTGATAACTTTAGAAGAAGTTTATATTTTAAAGTTAACTGTAGGGATATTATCATTTTTTATCCTTGGTTAAATTGTTTTATTCTTGTTAAAAAATGTGGTTGTTCAATTTTTTAATTGCTTTTATTATCCTAAAAGTGTTTTTGCTTAAAGATGTTATCATGGATGGTCAATGGCTTTTACGCAATAATAGTGATATTCCGATTGAATGCCTTAATTTATAGTATTCCTATTATTGATGGTAGTTTGAAATATATTAAGAAGGGCATTGATCACTATACCAATAAACTTGTCTATTACATCATACATGATAATTTACTTATAAGAGATTTGAATAGGCTCATTTGATATAAATGATATTTTATTAAACTGGCTTTACACTCTTGGAGAATTGTTCATGGTGGGTTAAAAAATTATGATATTCTCATTAATAGAAGCATAATTTTTAATAACAGATGTGTTCTTTTCTCTTGTGGCATTGACTCCCACAATCATCTTTTTTTTGTTTTTTGCTCATTTTTTATTAGAAACTCTGGTCCTTATGGGTTTTTTTTTTCTTGCTCCAAGTAAATTTTTTAAGTTTTTTATTTCACTGATAATGTTACTTGCAAAAATCATAAGTTTTTATTATCTTTTAACTGCTCAAAGCATTGCTTATCAGATTTTATAAGAAAGGAGCTATACATTTTTTATTAATAATTCTAATGTGATTGATGTGATTATTAAGAGTAGTCATTGGATTATCAAGCATAGGAGCAATAGGAAGAAGTTTGAACATATTATTTTACTAATTAAATTGTTGTTTTCTATAAGATTTAGCTAGATTTTAGTTTTTTCTTTGATATTATTGTTGTTACTTTGATTTTAGCCAATCTTGCTAAGATGCTTTGTGAGTTGAGTGATGTTTGGAGGTTTGTTGTTCCCAATATTTTGTTTTGGTGCTTAGTCATTTTTAGCGGTAATATTGCATGTCTTACCTCATTGAGTTACATGTGGTTAAATATGATTTCTAACACTGAATGGATTGCTTTTGTTAGAATTCAAACATATTAAAAGTTGATTGAGGTTTATTTTTGTGTTGATATGAAGGTTTTAGGATATTGTATTTTTATCCCTTTTATAGAGGTGTTGGTGATTTCTGATCTTGTTGGTTGTATATTTGATCATTTTAATAATCCTTTACTTCTTCTTCTACTGTGATATTGTGAATATCTTCTTTAAAGGATTGTAGATATCCCCTTAAAATTCATTATTTGTTGTTGGTACCGAACATTTTCTAAAATTAGCATCCTATTTTTCATATTTGTATTGTAGTTCATAATGCTATTGCTAGTGAATTTAGTTCTTCTTTGGTTTCTGATAGATCTTTGGGTATTTTTATAGATAAGTTCATTTATTGCACTTTAGTTTGGTTGATTTTGTGCTCAGATATTTTTCAGCATTTATTGAAATTCAACTAATTCATTATTTATATCTAGGTTATTTTAATTTTGATAAAATTCCATTTTATGGATTGAGTTTCAATACGGACTCAACCATTTAATCCTGAATGGTGCCATTTTCAATTTCTACTTTTCATTTTTATGAATATTTCTTATACTTGGTTTTCTTTCAATATTTGGTTATCAAACTATGAGGATTTCTAACCGTACATCAAGTCTCAACCATTCGTTTGTATATACTATGATATTCATATTGTGTACACTTTTCTTCGATAGAGGCTTAAAGGATTTGTTAGTTTGATTATTCTAAGCTCTTTATTTATTTTTTTCTCCTTTTATTCAATGCTTTGTTAATGTAAGTATTATTTCCGGTAGTATTGGAAACTATTGTTTTCTTTCTTTGCAGATTCTATTTTTTATACTGTGGAGATGTATTTGGCTATTGTTGGAAGGATTACTACAGTTTTTGTCAGTCTTTTCAAAAACTATTGATGCATTCTCTGGTTGGATAATTGAAGATCTTCATTTTTATTGATATAGTTATTATAAATGATTTTAGAGACGAAAGTTGACACTTTTACTTTTCTGCTCGAGATGGTTATAGAGATTTTAGGTCATATTTTCTTCTGTTTGTCTTCTTTATGCCTGAGTTGACTGTTCTTTTTGTAGTATGTGATGCTTTATATGATTTGTTTGTATTATTTATTTTAATTTTGTGTTGAGTTGTAATTTCTTTTCAATCACCTAGGCTTTTTTTCTTATACATTTTCTTAATAAAGTTGTGCTCATTTTCTTAAATTTTTTTTTTATGCATAAAAATATGTTTTTTCACTTTTAAAAGTTAAAGTAACTTCACTTTTAAGCTGCATGAAATATTTGGGTGGTATAAATACAAAATATAAAATTTAAATGTTTAGATATGTAAATACATTAGAACTGAATGATTTTCCTCTAAATTCCTTCAAAAATAAACTAATGACATGCATATTCAAAAACATTTTAATTGTCATTAGTTATAATTTCAAAAAGAAAGCTCTGACAAAAGATGAGTCAAATCAACGCATCTGACTTTATTTTTTGTTTGAACCCAATTTCTCACCTAATTTTTTCATATAGCATCAAAATTATCTCCATTCAATATACCTTTTTCATGCGATAAGTATGTCTAACTTAAAATATAGTTGTGATAAGAGTTGTCTGCATGTAAACTTTTTTTCTGGGTCATCGAACAAACAAACCCAATCAATGAATTGCAGTCAGCGTAATCAACGGCCACTGGAGCGCGAATTCGCGGCAGGAAGAAAACTTCCTCGCGAAATTTTTACCTTTTTTCAGTAGTGCCAATGTTTGATTAGGTTTAGAAAGTGTTAATATTTATAAAAATCATTTGAAAAATTTATGTTTTTTTTTAATCGACTGGAAACTTTTAGCTTCTTTACAACAGAAAGTGTTCACACTGAAAACTCGTCAGGGAGGGGTCGGAGGCGATGATAAAAAGCCATTGGCATGATCTCCATTTTCTCTATCCCTATTTGCTTCATTCTGCTCTATAGTATTTTTCCTTTGCAGCTTTTCATCTTTGGTGGTTGGATTTTGTTCTTCTTCTTCGTAGGATTTGATCCATTTCCTCCTCCATAAGAAACCTAAATCTTGCTTTTTGATGAGTTTTCGTACTCTTAGAGTAACCTCAAAGTTTGCATCTTTGGCTTCTTTCTCTTGCCTTTCTCTATAAATCACAGCGTTTTATACTGGAAGAGGGGTAAAAATAACCCTAAGGATGGGGATCACAAATAGCTTTGTTTTTGGGGGGAGAAGTTAAGTTGAACTTTTTCTCTCCTATACCAATTGGGTCCAAAAACTAGAGGTAATTTTATCGATATGAATATAAGTTTTGTTGTTTGGTTGTTTGTTTTTGGATTTGGATTTCGCAGTAAAGTTATGGAATTGACTGTTTCTACAGATTATGGTAATTAGAAAATGGAAAGGAGAAGCAGTTTTTTCATTGCTGCTGTGCGTTCTTGCAGTGGTGTTTCTGAGAGGAGTGGTGGCTCGCAGAGTTGGAGAGAGAGAAATTTTGTTACATGATGAAGGTCTGAGATTTGCACGTCTTTTGTTTTATTTTTTTTAATTTTATTTTTCTTAAGGTTTTATTGTTTTAGTTTTAAGAAGTTCATTTAATATGTGGATGATGTGAAGGTGTCATGATTGGCTTTGGGCTATTTCAAGATAAAAATGGTTACTATAAAATAAGAAGAAGAGTGATGGATGAAAACTAAAGCAATTGGGGTATCTGTAGGCTCTTTGATTGCAGGTGTTGAGCAGGATTTTAGCAAGATTTAGGTGCCAAATTGTAAAAATAAAAAATTTAAATCCTAGGAAATGTTAAATCTTAAATCCCATATTTACTAAATCTGGAGATTTGACAGATTTAACTAAAATCCATTGAGCCTGCTACCATGATGAACTGCTCTTCTCCTTCACATTTTGGTCAATTTCATATCTTCCTCCACTGAGCTTGCCTGTGGCTGCTTCTTCTTCTAATCAATACTTCTTTTAATTATTTACTTGAATTAAAATTTTGTATAACTAGTTAATCCTCTTTTCTCTCAAGTCCTAAATTATGAATATGACTGTTAAACGGTTTACTAGTATTTTGTCAGATTTAACATCTATTATATTGAATACTTCTTAGGATTTAACACAAAGAGGCAGTATGAGGCTTTTAATAGGATTTCACTGGATTTATTAAATCCAGCCGAATGGCAGGTTGTGGGAGTTCAGTGGATTTACAGATTCATGGATTTACTAAATCCAATTTTTCCTTCGATTTGGCTTAAATATCAGATTCTGTAAATCAGCGGGTTTAATGAATTTATGTTAGTGAATTTATGGATTTAACGATTGCCTAAATCCGATTAACGTTAAGTCCTACTTGCAGCCAAACAACCCCAAAGGATTTGCAAATCATGGATTTACACGATTTACTAAATCCTACTTGTACCCCAACAAGCCTATAAACTAAAAATAATAACTTTTGGATCCTCATATTTTATATTAAAACTTGCTTAGGGAAATGATATGTGAAGTTCTTTTCAAAAGTTGGCTAAAAAAATTTTGAGTGAATTCTAGTTTAGAATATGAAATTATCTTTTTTATTGCTTAACATTTCCTTTCAATTCTGATCTTGCAAAACAACAATAAAAAAAAGCTATTGTTATTTTTATTTTTTTTTCATTGAAGGCGACAGCTTTCCAGATTCTGCTTTAGCCCATATGACAGAAAGGATTGACCCTTTGGATCATTTGAAGAAATACAGAGGAGGCTTTAATATCACAAACAAGCATTATTGGAGTGTAAGAACAATTTTTCAAATTTCTGCCGCTCTTATTCTGAAAAGAAGTCTTGGAATATTTGAAACTGATATTTTATATGTTTTTCATATTCCAGTCAACTATATTTACTGGAAAATTTGGGTATATTATTGCAGTGGCATGGCTCATCAGTGGCCTTATTTACGCATCAATTGTGATAATTTCAATCTTCTATTTTAAGGGTAGAAGTGAGAAAAAGAGAGCCAATTTTTTTAAGAGACGAAACAATTGGTCTCTTCCATTTGCAGCTTTCCTTACGTTATTAGCTATGTAAGAAGCATACTTGTCTCATATCATCAATACTAAAAGAAGCACTGGCTAAAATGACTCCCTGGTGAGGTTGTTTTAGTTTCAGTCTACAAATGTATCAAATTGATCCTTAGACTTTTTTAATAGTGGCTGAAATAATATTTTATTGAATTGTTTTGGGATATTTCAGCCCATATTAAAAAAAAATTGGAACTATATTGCATTTTAATGGACTCTTGGATTAAAATGATCCCCTGCAAAATGGCTGAGGATCAATTTGGCACTCTGTTTTATTAAAAGAAGATCGAAGCTCTCAGAATCTGATAAAAATTCTAATAATTGCTCAACAGAATTGCATCAGGAGTGGCACTTAGAGGCAGTACTGGATTTCATTCAAGGGCCATTTTGATTGAAAACAACTTGGTACAGTCCTTAAATAATGCATCAGGAACAATAAGTAGAGTTTCAGAATCAGTTGAAGTGTTGCAGAATAACACACAACTTAGCCAAAATGTTGAAGACACGAGCAGTCTGGAGCGGACTTCGAAGAAGCTTAATGATGAGGCCAGCAGCATACAGATGAAGGCTGAGAGAATCATGCACCAAGTTACAATAGGGCTTAATATACTGTAAGAACCTTAATAAGAACAAGAAGAAATGAATATTATTAGATAAAATTGTTTGAACCATTTTTGTTCATATGCAGTAAATGAGATAAACTTTGTTGCAGGAACGCAGTGACTATTATTACCGTTACTTTAAACATATTTATCATCATTTTGTTGCTGGGTAAGTTAAACAATGGTTTCAGAATTCTTACAAAAGTTGGGATTTACAAGAAACAAACTAACTTTTTCATCATTTTATTATCTGCAGCATCGATCCCTTTCAATTTTTGCCAAATTTTTTGTGTGTAAGAAGATTGTTCTAATTTTCACTCTGATCTACAATGAAGACTAATTATTTACAATTGAATTTTCTGAGCAACCAAATATAACTTCATGGCAGGCTTATTATACTTTGCTGGCTACTTATATTCCTTCTTTGGGCATACTTTGGACTATATTATTTCTTTGGAAGGTAAGTCATATTATGCTTTGCAATAAACATATATTTTAATCTTATACCAACCATTTATATACTATTTTCAGTTTTGCTGGTGACACATGCATGGCTTTAGATGAATACCGGCAGAATCCAGAAAAGAGCACATTGAGCACAATACTTCCTTGCAACAACTATGGTTCTGCTGAGACAATCTTCCGTGATGTCGGAGAGCGAATTTATGATTTGATTCAACAGGTACTGAGTTCCTAGTTATATGGATTAAAACATGAATTAATGCAAATTTAATTTCTGATTGAACTGTGTGTGCGATATATATTTTTTTAAAAGAGTAAAGAATGTCAAAATCCTCAAACTATTTTTAATATGGGCCGAAATACTTTCACAGAAGACTTTCATCTTCAATTTAAAGGATATGTGGACTAATTGCACACTATTATAAAATTTGAGACTAAAATGACCCTATGTAAGCAGTCGGGGAACTATTGTTCAGTAGAAGCTTTGTTGTCCCTTTAGTAGGAACATGACGATTGATTAAAATTTGGAAAAATTGCAGGTGAACTCAAACATAACATCTCTGAGTCTATCGCTTTCAAAGCTGGAATATATATGCAATCCTTTCTCTGGGCCACCTGAGTACTACTACCATCCCGAAAATTGTTCTTCTAAAGCTATAAGAATAGGCGACATACCCAAGGTTAGTTTTCTTTCATATATATTATCTTGTTTTTTCAGCATAATCAGAAATGAACTAAACATGGCTTTCATTTTCATAACAATTCATGAAGATCATAGAAAAATTTGCATGCTTGGGGAGCAGCGATGGAGCCTGCAAGCCTGGGGAGTTCATACCTGCAAGCGTTTATGGAAAAGTTCAACTTTATACAGATTCCATGCAGGATATTCTCGATTCTTATCCAGAAATGGAGAGTCTGGTGGATTGCCAATTAGTCAAGGATGCATTCTCTGTAATCTTCTTTAATCACTGCAACCCACTGAAGAAATATGTGCACATGTGTTGGGCTTCACTGGCAACTCTCTCAACTATTTCAGTTCTTTTTGTTCTTCTCTATGCATCAAAAGTTCATCAAAAGAGCGAACCTTGTGCATCTAATAGATCAGCAAAGCCTGATTCTGTGGTTTCAAAGCCATCAAAATTTGGTGCAGAAATTGTTCCTAAACAGCAGAAACTTGGAGCAGTAGTAGGAAGAAAGGTTTGAGAGGCAACTCATAATTTATCTTTGTTTTGTTATAACAAAATTAATGAGTCGGCTTCTCGAGGGATGGAGATGGATCCAAAGGATCTCGTCCGCCCTTGCCTTCAAGTATTTTTCTCCTTTTATTTCATTAACCATGTGGTTGGAGAATCTAACCACAATTTCTGGTGACTCCTAAAATGTGATAGTTTAATTTGGTTGTAAATATATAAACATTCATATATAATGAGGAAGGGGTAGAATATTTTCTTCTTCTTTTTTTTTTTAACTAGGTTGGTCGAGTTAGAATGTTAATGAATGTTTTGCTATTTTCCTTAATTTTATATATTCCTCATTTAGTTTTGATTTCCAAAATTTCCTAGCAATTTTATAAAGTGCTAGAACTACGTCTTCTAATTGTAGTTTTCTGATGTAAATTGGTGTTCTAATAAACATTTCCTTTCCTAAATTATGGTTAGCAAATTAAGCTTTCAATTTTGTCCAACAAGTAGACAAATTCAAGTATGATGAGACACAAATGAGTGTGAAACATAGTCCCATATTGGGGGTGAAAAAAACAGGAGTTTGAGTTTTTAATGTGTCTGGTATAGCCATTCGCTTAAGCTTTTAGGTTTCTTTGCCGTTCATACATCGACACAATAAGCTCAAATCAGGCATTTGGTGGTCCTCTTTACTGAAAATGTTGCTGACTTCTGTACTTGTCTAAATTTGATTAGTCTATTCGAGATTATGGGTTCCATGTTTACATCTGTGATGGTAATTATGGATTAAATAGTCAATAATTGCGTCAAAATTCCCTTCAGGTCACAAAATGTTTAGAAAAATTGCCAAATCGGAATTGGCATGTCGATTTTTCATGCTTATCTCTCATATGTTGCAGGTAGACCATAGTATACGCCCATTTGATTGGGATGTATTGTAGGTCTACTTATGTCCAACATACCATAGCTCTAGACCAGGCAGGGCCAGTTCATGGTTGATTTCTCCTATTAATGTGACCAATTATGGGCTTCAATTTAAGTACATGATGGTGAGCAATAATGGAATGGGATGGTTTGATGTTCTGACCTTGTTATGGAGTGAATGAGATGAATACTTTAGAAATATAGGGAGTGAATAGGATTGATAATGAAGTATCTAATTGAAGATGGGAGTTTTCGGGTCAATTTTGAGCCAAACTGTGGTCGGGCTGGCAGGCTGAGTTTGAGTTTATTTCGAGTTAGTGAGTTAGTTTCAAGTAAATTTGGTTTGACGGCTTAACCCAAATCGGGCTCAAAAAAAATAAATGAGATAAGAATCTTTGTAAGAACTCGACCAAAATGATAAGGGGCAACCCAAACAGGAATCTTTTAAATTGAGTTGGATTGGAATTGTCAAGTTGGTTGAATTTTTAACAGCCGCAGGGATTTCTCTTGGGGCTGTTATGAAGTGGTGAATACTTACAGAGAACATGTAACAGTGATTTGGCTTACCAGTGGGGGACCGATGTTTTGTGCATGATGCCAGAGTTGTACGAGAGTGTAGGAGTGAGGTGGTAATGAGGGGATGGGATTAAAATATGGGTGGGGACCTCAAAACTGAGCGCTTCTAGTATTATTTTTGATGAGATGTGAGCAAAATGGAGATCTTTTCTTGAATTTAATGGATGATGATGAAAAAGGTTGATGAAGGATTGCAGGAGGAGATGGAATTGTGATAAGAAAATTAAGGAAAATTAAAAAAACTTGCACTTCATCAAAGAGACAAGTTGTATGAAAGCCACCATGCCTCACAGCTCAAAACCATGCCACCAATCAAGGTTTTCACCAAGGAAAACACTTATTTTAATTTTCATTCAATAATAGATGCTATTAGAGAAGTTTTTCACTCATTTAAATTAATACAATATAAAAGATAGAAGGCAAAATTCAAATAAAAAGGAAGGTGATTGGCTACGGTCGCAGGAGTGTTGAGGTTTTGCAAAAGTGCTCTTTCATTTAAACCCGTCTATGAATTGAATTTGTTACCATGGATGGGGCAACCTTCTTGGATTGTTGTGCCTTGGCGTCCTTATGCATGAATTGCATTATTAACCTCATGCCTTCCTATATAGCCTTTAATGCACTAACGGAGGTCACTTTTCATTATTGAAGTGCACTTATTACAGCCATAAAAATTCAAATTTACAGCTACAGTAATTTTCACACGAGAATTATTAGAAAAACTTCAACTAACACAGAGAGAATAAAAAAAAAAAATTGTGGATCTTTTCTTTGTATGACTTCTCTCACATTATAACCAAGCCAATACCTCTCATTGCACTCATATGAATCCGAAATTGTTTGTGGGACTGTTATCTTTTCTACTTTGTGAAACCCAGTGGAATCAATGTGATACCTTGTCCGAAAATTGTATGATTCAATTCTCATTCATCATTATTGAGTCTAAGATCATGGAGTCTCAAATTTACACTTCAATGAAGTCAAGAATAATGGCTCTAATCATATATGCTTTTCTTCGAATGCATAGAGACCCACATAATTTTATTTGGCTTGAACATTTGCAGGAATTTTCTTTTCTCATTCATTTTCACCTTAATGCCATCAACCAATAATTCAAGGGTGCATGCATTAATATGTGCCTTTTTTTTTTTGTTTATACCTTCACACTTCAGAGAATACATACAAATATTGTTTTTCATGGTACAATGCATTTGAACATGAAGCTTCACAGAATATCTAGTGTACCTATTTGTTCACGTTATAGATTTGTCTAGCATGCCCTTTATTACTTCTTTATGAGGGTGAGGTAGAGGCTGTAGAAATTTTCATCAAACTTGACATCTTAATAAACTATAACAAACCATAAATATTGCATGGATGCACCATTGGTAAAGGAATGAAAAGAAATGAACATAGACTTGAATGGACAAACTAGTCAGCATAGTCAAAGTAACTAAAATGGGCATGAGCTTGAATGATGTGAATGTGTGACTGTTATCATTATTAAGAACATTTTAGGGTTAGTATAACTAGTTAGTCTTATAGGAGTCTTCTTCACCTTTGTTTTACTTTGATCGGACAAAATTGGGATGTAAATATTGTAGGATCAATCCTTATGAAACCAATTACTAGCATTTTTCTAGAATGAAATCAGTTAAAATGAATCAATGATAATAATAATAATAAATATACAATTAGATCAAAGAAATAAAGCAAGTCAATTAAAATCTTGAAATCTGCTTAATTTTTAATAAAAAGTTTGGTAGATCTTGTGCAAAAATTATTAAATTATAAAGTTCACTCAAATTACATTGATTCTTAAATCAAAATTTGAATGGCATCATTTCGACCTTTGATTTTGGCCTTATCCTATAAAACAGTTAGTTCTTTAGATCAACTCAAATCTTTTGTCTCACACGACAAGTGGTTTGACCTAAGTCTCCAACATAAGGCATTCATGAAATTATTTAATAAAATGTCAAAAATATTTTAACTTTGGGATTCATTCTCAATGAGTTGGCAAAGAGCACACAATTGAGTTTGACCTCAAATCAAGCTTGATCAATTATCTATATGTCAAATCAGGATACTATTATTAAATTCCATGGATTTCCTTAAAGTCAAAGGTTATGATCCCAATTCATCAATCAAATAAATTAATAAGTGAGAAGAACTAAAATATAAATATATCATATTTGCAGGTCGCTTTGCGTAAAGTTTTCTAATTTCTATGCAAATAATAGTACTAATATATTGATGAATAAGACATCTAATTATATATTAATAGTTTTATTAATAAATTAATATCTATTATTTAGACATATCAAAAAAATCCCCCATATAATTTGATGCAAAACTCTCATCTCTCTGTTTTGGTTTTGAATCTATTATCCCCTTAGACACATATTTTGCAACATCAACAGTGAAGCCAACTATCTCAATGCTTGCATAACAAATCTTAACTTGGACTTTCAACAAACTTGAATTATTAAAAATCATCTTGGTACCAAATGAGTTTGGAAATAGATCATTTAATAGAATTTAAAATAAAAAATGTCAATAAGTTTTTCATATGACAAATATCGTGAGAATAATTTCTATTGTATTGATATTTGATCACAACGCCTACAAACTTTAAAATAAATGAGGGCAAACTGCTCTTTGATCCTGAAATTGCGATGATATTAAGTTTCTATCTAGATGAACTAACCTATTCTCACTTAAATATATGTATTTCAACTAGTTTCTTTCGATGAAGAGGCTTGGAGGATGGGTTAACAAGCAATATCGAGTAACCCATGAGGGGATCATTTGTCAAGAGGAGAAAATTTCATGGGCTTGCTTAAAAAAAATACTTGTTTATTCTTTAGTCTCACGATTAAATAATATGTCATTCCACTAATCAATGAATGACAATGCTATTTTTCAAGATCTCTAGTTATTGGAGTGACCCTCTTTTCCTTACATATGGTATGTTTCTTAGGTTACTTATGCTTTGTAAATGTAACCATTATTGACATTAAAAAAATTGAGAGAAGTGTTGCTCACTAGAGCTAGAAACCAAGGTTTAGTCTTTCTTTATTAATGAATATGGTAGGGAAGAGCTGATGACAACAAAGTTACTCACATATGCCAAAAATTAAGGCCTAGCCTATTTCTATCAATGATAAATATAGTGAATGCCAAAATTTAACAATGCTAGCCACTTTAACTAACGACCAATATCTAGCTTGTATTTATTGTTAATGAAGGTAGCAAAAGGATTAACAACAACCAGGTTAAACACACAAAATATTAACGTCTTCTTTACCTCTATTAACAATGATAGGAAAAAAACTAATGATAACTAAGTGAACTACTAATGCCAAAATCTAAAACTTATATCACCTCTGCAAAAAGACTAAACAAGAGCGAGTTAATCACAACTAAGCCTATCAATTGCACGAAAAATCAAGCTTTGTCTATCTTTATCAATAATTAAGAGAGACGAGTTGAAGATAACATGCAATAATTGCTATAAAAATAAGGCTTAGTTATTTTTTCTAACCAAGATAATGGAGGATGATAACCAAGAAAGTTATTGATATTAGTAGTTAAGGCTTATCTTTAAAGACCTTCGAACTAAGACAAAAATCTCTCTCTCCCATATGTCGGTCACCTTTTTGGTAAAATGTATTTTTTAATTTAATATAAATATATAATATTTGTTTTTTTGGAAAATAATATTTTAATTTTGAAAATATGAGACCAAACCGATCCCATATATGTCATAGTTTAAGTAAACGATCACAACACCGCAAGCGATGCATTGATCATGAGGAATAGGCACATTACTTGTTAATGAGGCTCGATCAAATAAACTAAAGAAATTATAACATTTGTTTTAATCTGCGAACCATTGATGTTGATTGACAAATTTCCCCTATCTAATATGAAAGATTATGTAGGGTTTATATTAAGCTGGGTTCTAAAGTTTCCTATAAGGGCATACCCCTATAGTTAATTACATCTTAGACAATCAAAATTGCCTAAGAAAATTTTTAATTTAGATCAGAATGTATTGTCTTCAAGAATTTCAAAATTTTGGACTTTCATGGTTAGACAAAGAAGTATCAAATGAGAAAAGATCAAGTTTGGGACATTTATTATGGAATCGAAAGGGAGAAGAGTAGAGAATGTCACAGATCCTGTGGAGAACCTCGGTGACTTATTAAGCTATCCTATGGTTTGGCTTCAATTTAGAGGAAATATTATTAAATATTTCGTCCTACCAATTTTATTAATTATGACTTATATTTACATGACATGGTCATACAAACAACTTGGAAGATGAGAGGATTTATGTTGCAATGAACGACAACCTCATAACCTAAAGCGAGTTAGGGCTTAAATTGCACAACATAGCGGTGCAATTGCTTAAAAATGAGTTGAGGATTTATATCGTACTAGATGGGCTACCTCGAAGCCCTATGACTTTTTTTTTAATTATAAGGAAAGATTTATTGTTGTAGATCTGTTTGTTGTCTCGAAGTTGTTCTTCTATTCATCCTTGCAATGTTGCCCACAGAATTAGCTCTAAGCTCCTCCAAAGTGAGAGCTCTAAGTTCAAAGTTTAAAGTTTTACAGTTTAAGTGACAAGTTTTGTTGTTATTCAAGTATTATTGGGGGAGGGGGGTTAAATTTGATTAGAGTGACACCGGTTAGGATCTCACGGTTTCTTTATTCCGGTACAACTATTTTATCTTGAATTTACTTAGTCTAAACGAGTCGTTAAGCTCATTTAAACTTGAGAGATCTCGTTAGCAACCGTAGGTTACCTCATCCGAAGGACTCCCATAAATCAAAAAGGACGTATTATGTTATTATTTGTTTTGAAAATGTAAACTTTATTTTGAAATATGTTTTGTATTTTTCAGTTTTAGTTTAATTTTGCAGGTAAAATAAATAAATGCATGTAAAAAAAATGCTAGAAGGTAAATAAGCAAAATTTCAATAGATAAAATGTAAATGCGTATTTGAGCCTCTGCTACCGCTGTATGGTTAGCATCATAAAGTGTAATATACTTACGAGGAATTTAAATAAATTACAGGAAAGTAAATAAGAGGATCCGTATGAAAAAGTTGGAAAATGAGTCCTAGGAAAACACAAGTAAGTACAACACCCGTAGTCACATATGAAAGATTAAACTAAGTGTAAGACATTGGTAAAGATGGGCTCAGAGGTGGATTGTGTGCTTCCTAACCTTGAGTAAGAGCTACCAACCCGATAATCTCTGGAGGGCAGTTCTAACCTTGATCCAAGAAATTAACCACAGACCTTTATAAATTTTTAATTTTTTTTATATTAATTTTTATGTATATAGAATTTACTTTATCATGCAAATGAAATTTCATTTTTGTAAATAATTTGCAAAGTAATGTAGTCCACAGATTAATTATTTCGAACGAGCTAGGGCTACATGCAATCTAAGAGTGTCGGGGGGCAATCATCTCTCCAAAAGTCATCCAATAGTATCATCGGTCCGTCCCTATCTCCTTATTGTAGGTCCTTGAGGTAGGAGATACTATTCTAAATCTCACGTCATATCCCTCATTTTAACACACATTAGCATTATTGTCATTGCCCTAGCCCCCTAGACCTCAGACTTACACAAGCCCGATGATCCATATGTGGTAAAAAAAATATCCCTAGTTTCTCACAAGGATTTAATTATCTTAGGGAAGACTCAAATTCTTGAGCATTGGGTTAATTAATGTAGGATAAGTAGTGTAGGGTATTTCTATTAATTTAGGTGAATTATCGGGTCTCGAGACATAAATTGGTGGGTCCCTAAAAGTTTTAATCGATGATTTTCTTAAACAAAGAATAATGAATCCAGTTATTAAAAATATCAAAAAGATCGCAAAAGTGTTCGGGGCATGACCCTAAACAACTTTTAAAACCTCTTGAATCGTTTCAAGTTCATTTGGACTTATTATATTGTTCAATTAATCATCCGAAGTTAAATTTAAATTTAATGGATTAAACCAACATGTGCTCAATGAACCTTAATATTTTTATTATCCATGCGTGAGATACTCAGACATTCACTTGATGTTTTATTTAAGAGTTCTGTAAGTGGATGTCCATAAGGTCAAACTCGAGTCATTGAAGATCTTAGACTCACAATTAAAGTTGGACTTGTATTATTTTATTGATATTCATAATTAATTATGTTTCTCTTTTCTAAACCTTATTAAAGAAATTTAAATATCAAGTCTAGCTCACTACTAAACCCTTAAGTCCAATCTTGAGGGTAAATTTGTAATAATCAAAATATTATATTAAGTGAATTTAGTTCTTATTGAAAGATCATGCTTACCATCTAATCACCAATTAAGGGGCTTCAAATGAGCAAATAATTATCTTCCTAACTCAAGCCCATTACCTTAAGCTCATCTAATTAAGTTAACCTCCAAGTCACAATAATTTATAAAAATTACATTTTTGCCCTTATTGTAGAAAAGTAACAAATTTGTTTCTACCTCTTAAACCTTTATGTTTCAAACATCCAAAAGATTTTATTATGATTAATATTACTCATTTTCCTTTTAAGCTAACCTAAAGTTTAATTAGGGCACCAAAATCCAAATTTACCATTTTGCCCCTAGGGCTTCCCCCTCATAACTCATTAAATTGAACTCAAATGACTTTGAAATTTTTATGGCACCCCACTCATGGGTCTGTCGGCACTATTTTGGTTAAGGAGTTGCTCGTAGGAAGTTGTCGGTCACCATAATCAAAATCCCGTCGCCCGCTCCGGAAGGACGTTTAAGTTTAGAAAATTATGAAATCAAACTAACCTCATATTTTTATAGTTTAAATGAAAGAGCACTATACCTCAAATCTTGTATCTATCCCAAAGGATAAACACAAGACTTAAGGATGAGGCTCGATCAAATAAACTAAGGAATATATGACATCATTTTGGTATGTGAAACTATTTTTTGCCGACAATTTTCCTTATTTAATATGAAGAATTAAATAAGGTTTATATTAAGCTGGGTTTACATCTTAAATGACCGAAGTCATCTAAGAAAACTCTTGATAAAAATCAAGAAATATTATCTTCAAGGAATTCAAAGGAAAGGACTTTTCAACGAAATCAGACAAAAAGATGTGAAAGGGAAATTGTTCAAATTTGGAACATTTTAATTGTAGAATCCAAAGGAGGAAGAACTGGGGGATGACATAGATCCGGAGGAGAACCTCGGTGCCTTCTCAGTCTATCCTATTGTTTGGCTTCAATTTAGATGAAAAACTATTTGAGTGTTTCATCCTGCAAATTTTATTAATTTAGGGCTTACATTTGTGTGATGCAATCACACAAATAGCCTGGAAGATGTGAGGATTTACGTCGCAAGGAACGACAACCTCAGAATCCTAAAACGAGTTAGGGCATAGATTGTACAGCAGGGCTATACAAATGCCTAAAGATGAGGTGAGGATTTATGTTGCATAAGCAAACAACCTCGAAATCCTATGGCTTGGTTGTTCAATTCTAAGGAAGTTGGTTTAGCTGGTGAAGTCATGTTTTGCTGTTGAAGGTGGTCGTGTTGCCCACCATGCTAGATCCAAGCTCCTTGATGTGACGAGTTTAAGTTTTCTAGGATGTCAAGTTATGATGTCAAATCAGGTGGCCCTACAGTTTAAGTTTTTTAAATTTTATGGGGCATACCTCGTTAGCAACCGTAGGTTACCTCCTCTGAGGGGTTCCCGATCATTCGATAGAGACGTCTTAATTTAGTTGTAGTCATTGTTTTGTGCGATGTTTGTGATTAAATTTTGAATTTTTTTTTATACTTTGAATGTTGTGGGGGTGAATTTTATCTTGGTTGATTTTGGTTTTAGTTTTGGCTTTGGTTTTGTGGCTATCCTGATAGTTTTAGTTTTCATGAAGGGTGGCATCGTTGTTTAGCATGCAAGTTTTGTAAGTATAAAAAGTACAAGAAAGACAACACTGTAAACTATAATAAGCATACCTGGCGAGTCTTCTCTTTACACCACCTGAAACTTAAAATGCATGTGAGGGCAGTTCATGTAGAGGCAGAAAAGTAAGGTTTTGATAGTTTTCCTAACCCTATGTCATATCTTGGTGGGTTCTTAGGAGTTTAATTAAGGATGATTTTGTTAAGCAAAAGATATTAAGTTTAGTAGACCTCTGAGGTATCCAACAAGTTAGGAGAAAGAAGCAGGTTCATGCTTCCCTCTCACTACCTGGTGGAAGGCCTCGTGCTTATTTAAACTTATTATGTTGCTTAATAATTCACCCTATGAACACCCTAATGCTCAATGAACATTGATGTCCTAATTATCCCTAAGAGTAGGGTAATTATCATTTGTAATTTAATTTTGAAGATTATGTGAATGAAGACCCGTAAAGGGGGGCAAGCTAATGTTGTTGGAACACCTAGCCAAAATTTAGTCCTAATTGGGCTTGTGGTGTTTTAATGGTCTTAAATTTTAGTTATGTTTTCTTTTCTAATCCTCATTTAATTAGTCTTGATTTAACTTAGATCCACTACTAAGCCCTTAAAATCTATGTGAGTGTCTTATTTAATTTTGAAAATGTTAAGTTTTAGGTGATCATGATTCATTATTTGAATTTCATTTGAACATCAAATAGGGGTATTAAATTGATTAATTATTGACATCAAAAGTCATACCCCTAAATCCTAGGTTTATTTAATTTTAATAAACTTCCAAATTTTAATAATTTAGAAATTTATTAATTTATCCTTTTAATTATGAAAGTGAGGTTGGTTTTTACAAATTAATCCTTTATAATGTCAATCATCTAAACAAGCTGATTAAGATCAGAGGTTGCCCATTTCCCTCATTGAATTA